>NW_015644632.1:356916-357075 GCF_001515625.1 Sinocyclocheilus rhinocerous | reverse complement strand
ATTATAAAAATTATAAAAATAACTTTATTAATGTTCATTTAGACCTTTCGGTAAGGAGACCTCAAAACTAGTTTCTGCTATTTCTGCTACTTAATAAAAAAATTTTTAAAAGGTTATTGCGACTTTTTATCTCACAATTCTGACTTTTTTTCTCGCAAT
>NW_015644632.1:356629-356906 GCF_001515625.1 Sinocyclocheilus rhinocerous | reverse complement strand
TCACAATTGACTTTTTTTCTTA
Organism: Sinocyclocheilus rhinocerous; assembly: GCF_001515625.1. Classification (NCBI taxonomy): domain Eukaryota; kingdom Metazoa; phylum Chordata; class Actinopteri; order Cypriniformes; family Cyprinidae; genus Sinocyclocheilus; species Sinocyclocheilus rhinocerous. The sequence goes on along the minus strand of NW_015644632.1, from coordinate 356,884 downwards.
CAACTGCGAGTTTATATCTCGGAATTCTGACTTTTTTTCTCGCAATTCTGACTTTTTTTCTCGCAATTCTGACTTTTTTCTCGCAATTCTGACTTTTTTTCTCGCAATTGCGAGTTTATATCTCAGAATTCTGACTTTTTTTTCTCGCAATTCTGACTTTTTTCCCCGGAATTCTGACTTTTTTCCCCGGAATTCTGACTTTTTTTCTCGCAATTCTGACTTTTTTCTCGCAATTATGACTTTTTTTCTCGCAAT
>NW_015644632.1:354370-355230 GCF_001515625.1 Sinocyclocheilus rhinocerous | reverse complement strand
CGAGTGAAAATCCAATTTTGGGGGGGGGGGGGGGTGGAGACTGATGTGTTCTCAGAATTGCGAGTAATTCTGAGAATTATAATTATATTTATTTCTCAGAATTGCGAGTAGATAAAAAGTCGCAATTACCATTTTTATTTTTTATTCAGTGGCGGAAACGGTCTTCCATACAAAACTGTACTGGAATAAAAATAAATAAATAAATAAAAACGTTTTGCTCAAAACTTACCAAAATGAAAAATTATTTATAATCCCTGTACAAGAGAGACTTGGTGTTGTTTCCAAAAAAAGAGAGCTAAAATGAGTTAAAAAAAATATCGCCGTATCAGATATCGGCATATGATTTAATGCTATGAAAATGAATAATATTTATATCATTAATTATTTATGATATGTATAATTAAACCCACAAGCCTTCGGTTCATATGAAGACTGTGTTTTTGTATTTGTAATGGTTGGTGTTGGTCTCAGGGCGAGCGTCTGAGCCATGCGGTGGGCTGTGCGTTTGCAGCGTGTCTGGAGCGCAAACAGAAGAGGGAGAAGGAGTGTGGGGTCACGGCCACTTTCGATGCCAACCGCACCACTTTCACACGGGAGGGATCCTTCCGCGTCACCACAGCCACGGAGCAGGCCGAGCGAGAGGAGGTCATGAGACAACTGCAGGATGCTAAGAAAGGTGTGTGTGAGAGATTTAATACAGTGCCCTTGAATAGTTCTGGATCCTTAAAGGGGTCATATGATGTTGCTAAAAAGAACATTATTTTGTGTATTTGGAATGTGTTTATGCGGTTTAAGGTTAAAAAAACACATTATTTTCCACATACTGTACATTATTGTTTCTCCTCTATGCCCCGCCTTTC
>NW_015644632.1:348487-353972 GCF_001515625.1 Sinocyclocheilus rhinocerous | reverse complement strand
ACATGGCGGCGGCGGCAGCAACAATACTACAGCAAAAATAAAAGTCACGTCTTCTTTCTTTGCGTGAACATTTGGGCGGCGTTATGCAAATCTTCCCACATCGTGACGTAGACATGTGGGGGCGTGTTAGAACGAGCCGTTTTAGGAGGGCGTGGTTGACTCTTAACTTTTATAAAGAATATCTCTTTGGGTTTGAGACTTTAGTCTTTGCAACTTTAGGGATCTTATCTATTCACGAACAGCTTGTAAACACTCCAAAGAGAAAGGAAAACTTGAAATCGCATCATATCACCCCTTTAAGTCCAAAGAAATGTCTGAATGTCGTCACACTAGATCAGGGCTTCAGGGATGTGATGTTCATACATTTCAGAATTTTGTATGTATGTTACCATGCAAAAGTTTGGGGTCAATAAGCATTTTTTTTTATGTTTTTGAAAGTCTCTTATGCTCACCCAGCCTGCATTTATTTAATCAAAAATACAATAAAAACAGTAACATTATGATTATTACAATTTAAAATGAATTTTCTATGTGAATCTATGTTTGATTCAATTAGATTCACAAGCTTGCGATTCGATTTAATTTTGATTCATTTGGATACTGTATATATCAGATAGGATACATGTCCCATTTTCTCAAGAAGATGATTATTGGATGGTAATTGCACTACAAATAATGCTTTGGTGAAGTTTAGTTCATGCATCAGCTGAAAACAGCACCGAATAAGAGATTTAAGAACCAATATCAGGTAATCAAAACGAGAATTGATTAAAATTGAGGAAAATCAGCCCTACTATATTAGGTGTCCTCCTCTCTTTCCCCTTCTCTTATTGTACCTAAAACTTTTACAGTATTCTTTTGTTGCCTTCAGAGCACCGGTGTTTCCTGCAGCAGATGTAAGTAGTGAATGTTGTTCTGTGTGTTTGTGTTTAACAGTGCCGGAGGTGGAGGTGGAGAGTGAGGGCGACAGCATCAGCTCTCTGTGCACTCAGATCACATCCACCTTCAGTGGGCCTCCAGAGGACCCGTTCTCCTCAGCGCCGATGCCCAAACCCGCCTCCTCACCACAGTCACCCTCTGCTCCAGGTCAGCTACACCCTCACACTCTCAGTAGTTTACAAAGGAGTAGATGGTTGGTTTATGGCTTGCACCATTACCCATTTTTACTAGTCAGCTGGTCAGTGTTTACATTATGTAAAAGAGTCAACACACACTGTGCAGCATCTGTATCAGAATGAATGTAAACTTTTTTTTTGTCAAAAATGACCTGAACTTGATATATAATGACATTCAAATGTTTGATTTATTTAAAAAATGTTGATGTTTTTGAAAGAAGTTCTTAATTTTGTGGAAACCATGATACATACAGTATACAAATAAACTCATCAACAACTAACTAGTAAATTTGTCAGCCATCTCCATTACTAATACAAAGCTTATGTCGTATATTCTGACAACAGAGGAATTTTCCTCCTGCTGTCACCATACTTTGAACAAGCACAACTAAAATCATGCGATTCAAGACTAGTCTCTCTACAGACCCAGAACCTTGATTAGTGTCAGAACTAATTGAATCGTCTTCACAACCCCTAATGTGTGTGTGTGTGTGTGTGTGTGTGCATTTCTATGTGTTAGCACTCTGTCTGCTTGTGTCCGGCTCTGTCTCTAATCTTCACGTCCTGTCTGCTGCTGTAGTTAACGGTGCAGTTCCTGCCTTCCCGCCGCCTAATGTCACTGTAATTGCTGCAGTTAACTCACCCGTGCTGCCGCCCCCGCTGCCTGTCCGAGAGACTAACCCCTGGGCCAAGACCCCAAACACGGCCCCCACCACAGCACACATAGGTAAGAGCTGGGCTTCCTGCCACAGGAAGTGCTGACCATGCAGAATAGTTGCTGAGAAACTCATTTTGGTTATAATGTAAGGTTATGCTACTGTGAGCAGCTGTTGCATAAATCTTAAAACTGCTTTTCAGTGACTTCACAAGTATAAGCATGCAACTTATTTGGTTTATTTTAGATGCTAATTGTAGTTTGCATCTGAGCAGACAGTCATGGTCACAGTCTATTTATACTGACGTATTTGAAAATGTATGTTTAAACAAAAGTATATGGTTAAAAAATGTTTTGTTCAGCATTCACCATCCTGTTGGAATTATTATATAAGAATCAAAGAATGTCTTGTCTGTAAAACAATAGAAAGGAATAAGAAGAGTTATATAAAGAGAGAGTTATATATAGTGCAGTAAACTGCGAAAGAGAACTCACTCACACTCTTGTCTGGCAGGAGGCTTTTTGTGTCCTGGAGAACCACCAGCACTGAACATTTTTTATGTCTCTCTTATCTGATACACCCATTAGAGGTCTTGAAGTCTTGTGAGTTGATCATCTGATGAGTTGATTCGGGTGTGTTTGGGGAGGGAGGCGTCTAAAATGTGCTGTGCTGGGGGTAATCCCGGACTAGGATTGGGAACCAATGGGATAGATGGACCTCGTTGACCATTGGCCACTTAAAAACACTTAAAATGCGTAAGAATGCATTCCATGTGAATGATGTATGGATGATCTTTTTGAGATAGCAAATGAGCTATTGTTGCATTGAATAAGGCTCTTCTGGGGACTCGATTCTCTGGAGCGGAATCAACTCCAGAATTTGGAATCAGCACTCGATTCCGAATGTCTCAGAATTGAAAGCTTGATTCCTTTTGGAGTCCCAGCCCTAGAGCGAGAGCCTCTAAACCAGGGGTGTCCGGTCCTGCTCCTGGAGGGCCACTGTCCTGTAGAGTTCAGCTCCAACCCCAATTAGACACACCTGAACCGGCTAATCAAGGTCTTACTTGGCATACAGTAAGCTTCCAGGCAGGTGTGTTGAGGCTAAACTCTGCAGGACAGTTTGGGAGTTTGGACACCCCTGCTCTAAACTGTTAACAGTTTACCAGAATAAATGGCATGCTTACCAAAAACTGTTCTTGTTGTGTCCTGTAGGGAGCGAGTGGGCAAATCCTGCACCCGCAGCGGGAGCCTTACCTGCTCTTTCTTCACCTGCCTCCTCTCACAAACGTACGCCATCGGAAGCCGACCGCTGGCTGGAGGAGGTGACCAAGTCTGTTCGAGCCCACCAACCCGCCGTCATCGCAAGAACCAACACGCCTCCCGCTCAGCAGCCCTTCCCCGCCCCCGGCCCTTCTGCTCCCTTCATGCCAGGCACCCCCCCATCCGCGGTTCCTACCGTACCCCCACGCCAGCCGGCTTTCCACGCTCAGGCGCCGGCGTCCTTCCCAGTGTCCAATGGAATCCCGTTTGTGCAACCAGCCTTTCCGGTGGTCGGCATTACACCTTCGCAGATGGTGGCCAACGTGTTCGGTTCTGCCACGCAAACTCAGCCCATCCCGGTACCTGTTCAGGTGCCCCAGGCGCAGCTCCAGTCTTCACCCTTCTCCACACCACCAACAGGCCAGTTTGACACCCAGGCTGTGTGCAGCCCCTTCAGCAAACCGCTCCTACCTCCGGTGTCAAACGCCACAGTGCTGCAGCCACCGAAAGTCAATGCCACATTTAATGGGGCTAACAGCTGGACGGCAGTGTCGTCACCTGCGCAGTCTGTGGCAGTGCAGCAACAGGCCGATGCCTTCGAGGCCCAGTGGGCCGCACTGGAGAGCCGCTCACAGCAACGCACCGCTCCATCACCCACAAACCCCTTCTCCACCGAGCTCCACAAGACATTTGAGATCCAACTCTAAGCTTAAGCCACATTGAAGGACATTCATGGAGAGACGACTATTGAGGGAACGACCCCGCAAACCACTTCAGCTCCATATCTCCGTCTTTCGATTTCTTTGTCTGTTCATCCGTGTCTGGTTTTTGCTTGTGACATGAACAAATGGAGACAAGGGGGTTAATGAAGGTGCCCCCAGAAATGCAGCGAGTACAACTTCTGGCATTTATGGCGCAGTGATGTCCAAGATGAATTAGAGTGACAAGATGATGGTAAAAGGAATCTTTAGATGCTCTAACGTTGACCCTGTATTGTTCAGTACTCCCTCGACCCCGACTAACCCATCTCACAGCGCCCCCTAGCAGGCTGGATGACTGCTCCCTACCTGAAGGACGAGGCACTTCACAGACCTTCCGGGTTCACGAGGTTCTTGTAGAACTTCGCAATCAGAAGAGGAAGAAGCATGAGAATGCCAAAATCTTTATTTTTATGCATTAAGTATATTTTAAATAGCTTTGAAATTTAACTGAAGAGCTGTAAATAATCTTTCCAAAGGTGCAGGCTTATTTTGTGTGCATACAGGAACAGAGCATATATATATATAGGCGTGAAGGGATGGTTTTCATTTCTCGTCTCTATTCAGTTTTAGTCTTCTGGCCACCATGCATAGTTTGGATGTTCATCTTTTGTAAATAGATAATCCATTTGTACCCAGACCGGGTTTGAGGGTCTTTAAATCACACAGGTCCCAGGCAATGTTATCTTTCATGCTGCCATTTTAACCTTTTTTTTTATTTTTTTTACTATAGTATGAGTACTTTGATTTCTATTGCCTACATATCATTATAATTTTTTATTTTTTTATTTTTTAATGAATTTTAACACTTGACTGTGTCATCGGTCAAGCCACTTTTATTTTATTTCGATAAAAGATATACATTTTAGCACAAGCACTGTACTAATTGATCATTTGGCCACTTACGGTTAATGTGGCGTTAGTGAGCTATGATGAGGTCTTGAAATGACCTGTGGTTCCTACTCTACAATGATTGCAGTGAATTTTTATTTTCCTTCTTTTAACGCAATCCCATCAACCCTTTTGTTTTATCAGACGCAAAGATGATTGGTCCTGTTTTTAGGTTTTGATTCCATTTTGTAAGTATTGCATTGTATTCCAATTCTTTACGGAAAATTTAATCTGAAAGATTGAATAAAACGTTGGTGGTAGAGGAAAGCGGTTCTGTGTGCTTCTGTTCCACATTCAAGATTCATGATTTTATGTATCTAATGTCTGTGATTGTTTTGCAACTGAGGATTCTAAACAAACATAGTAAGATGTTTGGCCCATGAACTGCAAAGATCTGCTCAAGGATCTCACAGTGAGCTCAAAGGAGGCTAAAGAGATGCTGGCGCCAATAATAATAATCATAATAATAACAATAACAATAATTAAATCTACAGCAATATATGCACATGTATATATACATACAGATGTATAAATAATATAATTATATGCATATAACGGCAGCATAAGAAGCTTAAAATTCAATGTAATTACAAAATTAAATTGTATTGCAGAAGTTTAAATTTTTTTTACAAAACATAATGACATAAATTAACAGATCAGAATAGTGATGTACATGACCCAGAGAAGGGTCAGCTGACCCAAACTGACCTGTGAAAGTTTTCACAGATCAGAATAGTGATGTACATGACTCAGGGAAGTGTCAACTGAACCAAACTGAACTGTGAAAGTTTTCACAGATCAGAATA
>NW_015644632.1:309262-348457 GCF_001515625.1 Sinocyclocheilus rhinocerous | reverse complement strand
GTGAACTGTGAAAGTTACCACAGATCAGAATAGTGATGTACATGAACCTGGGAAGTGTCAACTGACCCAAACTGAACTGTGAAAGTTACCACAGATCAGAATAGTGATGTACATGACCCAGGGAAGGGTCGGCTGACCCAAACTGAACTGTGAAAGTTTTCACAGATCAGAATAGTGATGTTACTGACTGAATCGTTATCTGACCATAACTGCACTGTGAACGTTTTCACAAATAAAAATAGTGATGTAAATGAATCAGGGAAGGGTTAACTGACCAGTACTGCACTGTGAAACTTTTGCAAATCAGAATATTGAAGCCAATTTCTCAAGGAAAGGTACAACAACTTTATTTGCATGTCTATGACAGCGCGCTGCGTATTTATAGCCAAAAGAAATCTGAATATCAAACCGCAAACTATCTTTACTGCGGTCACACACACACACACCGACCGAATGCTCTTTTCTGAAACCTTTTCTTGAGGTAAGTTTTACACCTAATGTAGCAAAACAAAACAAGATCTAGAAGAATTACAGTAATGAGAAGTGTGTAGAGGATGTGCTTAATTTTCTGAAAATAATTTCAAAATGCAAAATAATAGTAATGTTTATCAAACTTTATTTTCGGGTGAGACGTGACCTGAACATTGAGTGTTTCGGTGAGATTGGCGCAATTGCGCGTCTTCGGCAGAGGTGTCGCTGTGGCGCGAATGTTTCCTGCGAGCGCTGATCAAATAAACCCGCCGAAGAAGACGCGCTGCAGCTGTTCAGTGTTCACCATAAGCGTGTGAGAGTGTCTGCAGTAGTGTTCCCTCATTACACTGACATCTACTGAGTTTACAGGTACGTATATCTGCAGCAACAGAATGACATATTACACACCGATTCATTTAGATGTGCGAGTCCTAGCAGTCCGTTAGATTGAAGTGCTACATCTCTGACATAAACACAAACACACTGCGATTAAAGTGACTGATGTTGATTTGTTTCTGAACTCACTGCGAGCTCTTCATCCAAATGATGTTGTTTCGGTTTTGTTTGAATTGTATGTTCAATGTTGTGTTTAATAGCGGTTCCTGAAGAGCATCTCAACACAAAATACTTTAAAAACACATGAAGCCAGGTCTTCAGTCATAGTTATGTTTGAATAAAGCTTACTGTTGGTTTACACAAAGAGAAGTAACATGACAGATTCTGAATTTACGCTTTTTCGGTAGTAAATCATGGTGGACTGATGATAATATTGTTTAGATTCATTCATTGGCCCATATTCAGACACTTTTTTCACACCATTTTCAGCATCAAATGATATAAACGGGGCTTTGAGGTATTTTTTATTATTATTATGATTTAGACGCAAGCAAGAGTGCTGTTTTCTCTGAATATCGGCACAATTGCAAATGTTTGTTGACCTGTGGTATAAACCAGTGTCACAAGAGGTTAATACTGAGTGAGTTACATTTGAGATCAAATACTGTCTGTTTTTGCTAAATTTCACAAATGATAGCAGTTCTGAACAATTCCGTTTCAACAAGCCGTGGTGTTTCATCACTGAATGAATCCAGCTGATACAGATTTCATTTGAATATCCTGTAGTGTCTTATTACTCTAACTGAATTTGATTAAATGTCAGAATTTGTCTTTATTAAACCACATTTAATAAGGTTAGAAAATTACCCTTATAAAGGTAAAAATGGCCCTAGAAATCAATTTAAGGAGACAGATATCGCCAGCACCCAGTACTCCAGTCTTCAGTGTCACATGACCCTTCAGAAATCAATCTAATATGCTGATTTGCTGCTCGAGAAACATTTTATCTGATTTATATTTTTGTGGAAACAGTGATGCACTTCCAAATATGTTTGGGAGAATATATATGATTAAAAAAAAAAATTATTAATACTTTATTTCAGCAAGGATGCGTTACATTGATCAAAAGTGACAGTAAAGTCATTTATGATGTTAAAAAAAATTATATTTCTAATAAATGCTGTTCTTTTGGACTTGCTATTGTAACTTGGTTTCCACAAAAATTTGAAGCAGCACAGCTGTTTTCATCATTTATAAAAAATCAGCTAATCAGAATATTAGAATGATTTCTGAAGATCATGTGACACTGAAGACTGGCGTAATGATGCTGAAAATTCAGCTTTGATCACAGAAATAAATTACAGTTTAAAATATATAGTAAACCGTTTTTTAAAATGGTAGTAATAGTTCACAAATGACAGTTTTTACTGTATTTTTCATCAAAGAATCCGCTTCGGTGAGCAAAACATTTAATAATGCGTATTAATTTTCAGTTTCAGAGGGAGTCGGTGCAGCTGCAGCGATGTCCAAGCCGAGCACGTTCACCGCGGCTCTGGCCACTATGTTAGGAGCCACTCTCGGCGGCCTGTTTCTGTGGCGCAGCATCCGCACACAGAAGAGAAAGGCCCTCAAGGGCCCCGCTTCAGCTGAGCCCGTACAAGCCCAGCTAGAAGCGGACGTCACGCTCTCACAGCCAGCAAGACGAGAGCCGTCGACACCGCCGCAAACCCAGAAGCTTCTGCGTGCGCATTCGCTGTTAGAGGTGCCTCCCGTGATCGTCAGCTCGTCAGAAGAGTGGGAGACGCTCTGGCCTGATTTCCAGAAGGACCTGTCTGTCTATCCGGTTCTGGGATTGGACTGTGAATGGGTAAAAAGCATGCGTGTAAGCATGGCTCTGCATGTGGCTCAGTTTAAATGTTGTGTTCGTAGCAGCAGCAGCACTAGATGACGATGTTGTCTGCTTTCACAGGTGTCTGTCAAAGGCAAGGCCTCTGCGGTCTCCTTACTCCAGCTGGCGACGTTCTCCGGCCGCTGTGTGCTGGTCAGACTGCTGATGTTTCGTAATGCACAGCTTCCTCTCCCTGAGGGTCTCGTGGGGGTCCTCTCTGACCCCCGTGTGCTGAAGGTCGGGGTGGGATGTTATGAGGATGGGAAACGGCTGGCTCATGATCATGGTCTGACTCTGAGTTGCACCGTGGACCTGCGCTACCTGGCCTTCAGACAGAGGTTTGAGCCAAGACTTCAGGCACTTTTTATATTTTACTATCTATTAGGGCTGCACAGTTTATTGAAATACACCCAGCACTGCTTAGTGCAATGATCAAATCATAAAGACTAATTTTAAATAAATTTTCTCACGATGATTTCCAAAATGATTATTATTATTAAATTTTTTTTTTTTTACAGTGAAATGCAACAATAGTAATATTTCTTATTTCGTTTATTATATGAGATTAAAAAATTGCATTTTAAGTCATAATAACAATTTTTATACAAAAAATTGCAATTAGAATTTTTTCCCACAGAATGGTGCAGCCTTACTATCTATAAATGATCAAGTCAAGTCACATTTATTTCTGTATCGCTTTATACAATACAGATTGTTTCAGCAGCTCACATTAAAAAAAAAAGTGTTAATTTTTTAAAATTCAATTATGAAACTAATTCAATTTATACAGCTATAAAGCAGCTCGACAGAATTATAGTATCATTGTTCTGCTCAGTTTAGTTCAGTGTTGATTGAATTCTGTTTAATAACCGTGTTAATGTTGCAAAGTCCATCAGTTTGGAAACAAGTTCAATTCCGCTATAAGCAGCTCTAAAGAAGTCAGCAGTGTCATTATTCTGCTCAGTTCAGTTCAATAGCAGTGTCAGGGTTTGCAAAGTTATGTCATTATCAGCTCAATCATTTGTTCAGATAATTAAGGTGGGTGTTAAATAGTTGTCTCTAAATGCCATAAAGTCAAATCTCATTAATCAGTAACACTTTAAAGCACTTGTGGAGTGACGCGAGATGATTCGGATTGTGTTGAAGGCAAGCGGTGCTGAATAACGGCTTGAGGCTGAAGTCTCTGGCTGCAGACCTCCTGAACGTCACACTGGACAAATCTCTGGAGCTGCGCTGCGGTGACTGGGAGGCGGATGTGTTGAGCCGTGAACAGGTGAGGAGGAGATCCTCTGATGGAGCTTCAGATTTACAGCAGTGTCTATCTGTTTAACCCTCCTAAGCTTTTCAAAAAAGGTCACCGCTTGGCTCATGTTCTGCTCATTTTTGCCTGGGAACACCAAGAGTTTAACTTTCTGTTGTTTCTTCTTCTTGCTTTACGGCGGATCGCAGACTTATAAGTGCATTACCGCCACCTATCTCTCAAGTGGACCATTGACACTCCATCTACAATCTCAATTAGGAGTGTCAAAGCAAGAAGACGAAGCATCACACGCCTGCTGTTGAGAACGCGCTCGGACATTGCAGTGCATCAGAGGTAAAAAACCGATATAAATACTGTTCAGTTTCTGCACAGACCGATCGTTTCGTGTCTTTACACATCAATGTATCGTCACGAGCCGCAGGGTTTAATTTGGTTTTGTTTGTGTATGTTTTTTGACTCTCAAAGCCGTGATTCCCATTCACTTCCATTATATGACTGACAGACTGCAACGGTTTGAGTTAAAAATCTCCGTTTGTGTTCTACTGAAGAAACAAAGTCACCTACATCTTGGATGCCCTGGAGGTAAGCAGATAAACATCACATTTTCATTTTTGGGTGAATTATCCCTTTAACATTATAGGTTGCTGAAGTAGTAACAATACAGTTTTGCAGTTGATTTAGGATTTTAGGTTATTTATACACTGTATGGCCAATGCGCTGTATATAGATTTTATTCAAGACTTATTAAAAAATTGTTTTGCGTTAAGGCCCCAAAAAAATCCAAGGTGTGACATTTTGACCACTTAGATTTATCAAATGATTTTTTTCATTCAGATTGCATATCGAAAAACCACTCCGATTAAGGAAACCACTTTTATTAGTATTAAAAAACTAAAATTAAATCCATTAAAAATGACTGAAAAGCTAATAAGGTTTATTTTTTTCCCTGTATGTTCACCAACCAAACAGCTGTTCCTGTCAGGTAGTTTTAATAAGTTGTAACATCTTCCGATAATAAGGCCGAGCGTTACATATGGTAATGAATCTAGTTAAAATCAAGGCATGCAGGTAAATCTTGGTGCTCTCATACTCGCGCAACAAAATCATTGTGGTATTCACTGTTGATTTGAATTTTATGTTGTCAGTAAAACATTACATATATTATTCTCTAATATCTTGTCATCGTGGTGTCAGTACACTAAACGCTGTCATACTGTATCCACCAGATGGCCTATGCAGCACATGATGCGCAGCTCTCTGTTGCCCTGTTTTTTCACCTGCTGGGGATGAACACAGAGCCCCGGCTCCCCGCCGAGGGTGAAAGCGTGTTCGTCCAGCTGGCATCATGCTGCCAGGGACTGGTGGACGTGCCCTTCAGGGGGCGCTATAACGGAGAGGGGGAAGAAGGGGAGAGACCGAGGCGAAGCCGGAAGTCCACCGTGGAGAGTCCCGAGTCTGGAGACCAGCAAGTTCCAGACCCGCGGCGGAACAAACGCAAACCACTGGGAGTTGGTTACTCGGCCAGGTAATGAAGAAGGTGTTTGATTTTCCTTTAATTGGCTGAGCAGCTGTTAGATGGCTTACCACGTCACAATGAAAATACATCTGACTAAAGATAATAAAATGACTAATCTTTCAAAACGGTGTTGCAGTTTGCAGGAAATCTCTAACACAAAGTATCAAAATTTGACATGCTTTGCATATTTGGATTTAAACTTTTAGGACATGACTTTTTTATGTGAGTGTTGTGCTTTTTGTCTTGATTCAGGAAATCTCCTCTTTATGATAACTGTTTCCTTCATGCTCCTGATGGCCAGCCACTCTGCACATGTGACAAGAAGAAAGCCAATTGGTACCTGGAAAAGGGTATAGGAGGTACACCACGACTTCATACGGCTGTCCGAATGAGGACATTTTAAAGGCATATGTGACCCTGGACCACAAAACCAGTCATAAGGGTCAATTTTTCGAAATTGAAAGCTGAATAAATAAGCTTTCCATTGATGTATGGTTTGTTAGGATAGGTCCAGGACAATATTTGGTCGAGATACAACTATTTGAAAATCTGGAATCTGAGGGTGCAAAAAAATCAAAATATTGAGAAAATCATCTTTAAAGTTGTCCAAATGAAGTTCTTAGCAATGCATATTACTAATCAAAAATTAAGTTTTAATATATTTACAGTAGGAAATTTACAAAATATCTTCATGGAACATGATCTTTACTTAATATCCTAATGATTTTTGGCATAAAAGAAAAATCAATAATTTTAACCCATACAATGTATTTTTGGCTATTGCTACAAATATACCCCAGCGACTTAAGACTGCTTTTGTGCTCCAGGGTCACATTTTTGAAATTCATTGTTGTGCTGTACTGCAGTATGTGAGTGTTACAAAGCCGCTTACTTTAAGTTCATAATACAGTTTGCTCATGATAGCTGTAACGCCTTTTACATTTATAATAATATAATACTGAAGTGGGCGAGGACCCCAAAAAAATCATTACCAGGGTTCTTATAGTTAACTAAAAGAGTTTTCATTACTTGAAATAAAAAAAGTGTTAACTGAAATAAAATATAAACAAAGTTATTTTTTTCAGCTAGTTGCTAAGGTAACGTCTCAGTTTTTAGTTTAGTTTAACTTGATGTACTAAAAAATTAAAACTGAAATAAAAAATTAATAAAAACTGTATAGACATTAAACATGACTAAGCACAACAAAACCGAAATATGAACGCAAACTTAAATGAAAACATAAATTTAATATAATACTGAAGTGGGCGAGGACCCCAAAAAAATCATTACCAGGGTTCTTATAGTTAACTAAAAGAGTTTTCATTACTTGAAATAAAAAAAGTGTTAACTGAAATAAAATATAAACAAAGTTATTTTTTTCAGCTAGTTGCTAAGGTAACGTCTCAGTTTTTAGTTTAGTTTAACTTGATGTACTAAAAAATTAAAACTGAAATAAAAAATTAATAAAAACTGTATAGACATTAAACATGACTAAGCACAACAAAACCGAAATATGAACGCAAACTTAAATGAAAATGAAAACATAAATTTAAAATAAAATATTAATATTATTAAAACTATACAAAAAAAAAAATCTAATTAAATATAGTAACAAACTATAATAGTATATTACTGATACTAAAATAACAATTATAATAATTGTTATTCTTATAAAATAACACTTCATTACAGTGCAAAAAATATAGACATTGTTTTTAAGTGGGTTTTGTCATTCTATTTTGTTCAGTATTTATAAGTCTACAGGATAATCCTACATTTTTGTTTCTAGTTTTATATGCTGCTTATGAAAAGGTTACTACATAATAAGAATAGAGGAGAAAATGGTTTATATTTTCATTGAAGCATTGAAGAGCCAACTGTCCAGCCATGTAAACTTAGTGGCAGGGACTAAGAATAATGGTTGAGTATACTATATATTGATCAAAATACTATATATTTATCAAACAATTGTAAAATAATTATTTATAACTGTCGATTTTACAGAAATGGTGTTTAAAGGTGAACTTTCTACTTCAGAAACATTGGTAATTTCCATCTCGTGCTCTTAGATTTGATTAGACTGCATCACATCTGGTCAGGCGCAAAAATTCTGATATTTCAGACTTCCAGGTTTGTCAGAGTGAAAAGACAGTTAGAGTGGTTTATTGGCCATACAGGGTTCTGAATTATCCTAATATAACAATTGCAAGTAAAATATGATCTGTAATCTCAGAATTGGTCAGTGAAGATCCCTTCGTTGTCCAGCTGCTGTTTGAGCCGTCAGGCCGTCCAGACTCCCAGAAGGACTACTACCTCACAGCCAAAGAGAACGTGTGCGTGGTGTGCGGGAAAGCCGACTCTTACATCAGGTGTGCCTCGTGCTTCCTGCGATTACTTGAGTTTGTTGGAAAGTGGGACTCGCCAAAGTCATCTCAACTACTGTCTTTCCACGTTAACCTAGGAAGAACATTGTCCCACATGAGTACAGGCGCCACTTCCCGGCTGAGATGAAGGACCACAACTCGCACGACATCCTGCTGCTGTGCACTTCCTGTCACGCGGCCTCAAACGTGCACGACGGGGTCCTGAAGCAGCGGCTGGCCGAGGAGCACTCCGCTCCGCAGGGCTGCGAGGAGGGCATTCGGCTGCTCGAGGATGCAGACCGCCGGCGGGTGCGATCGGCCGCAAGGGCTCTCCTCAGCGCCAGCGCCGGGATGCCCCAGTCCAGGAAGGAGGAGCTCCTGTCAGTCATCCAGAGCTTCTTCTGCAACGGACAGCAGGAGGTCACGCAAGACATGCTTCAGAATGCTGCCGCGCTGGAGACCAGGTAGCTTATTTAGACCAAAACCACTCATGTAGACAGAAATGTGAACTATAATTAGTATTATTATATTACATAACGTATAGGAATGGTGGCCAGGATGGTACACGAGTCACTCAACAACTGATTGGTGATGTCAACTAGTGTATTTATTATTTTTGGATGTGGTGCGATATTGCAAAAACAAAAAAATCTCTTATGTTCTGGGATTTTGACGATAACAATAAGACATAATTAATTTGCAGAATGTGTTTTTGTGCTGCTATCTTGGCTGGTTTAGGCCTGTGTGACTCTTGAAGCTTTTCATATTCTTCTTATTCTGTGGTGGTTGGTTCACTTTTTTCATTAATGGCCAATATTTGCCACCTTAAATTGATTTCCAGGGGATTTTTACCTTTTATGAGGGGTAGTTTTTTTCTAAACTACTTAGATTGGTCTAATATGGAATCTAATATCATCTTTGTTAAATTCTTAAATTTAATTATTACATTTAAATAGGATAATGAGACACTGTAGGCTGTTTCCAATCAAATGAAATCAGTATGAACAAAATCCATTTTTGCACTGCAAAAGTATATGTGACCCTGGACCACAAAACCAGTCATAAGAGTCAATTTGAAATTGAGATCAATACTTCATAAATCTGAAAGCTGAGTAAATAATCTTTCCATTGATGTATGGTTTGTTAGGATAGGACAATATTTGGCTGAGATACAACTATTTGAAAATCTGGAATCTGAGGGTGCAAAAAAATGTCAATATAGAGAAAATCGCCTTTAAAGTTGTCCAAATGAAGTTCTTAGCAATGCATATTACTAATCAAAAATTAAGTTAATATATTTACAGTAGGAAATTTACTAAATATCTTCATGGAACATGATCTTTACTTAATATCCTAATGGTTTTTGGCATAAAATGTAATTTTGACCCGTACAATGGTTTTTTTGGCTATTGCTAAAAATATACCCCAGCGACTTAAGACTGTTTTTGTGGTCCAGGGTCACATAGATAAATAGAAATATTTAAAATGTATTGAAATATAATTTTTTTTAATGAAATTTTAAATATGAAACAAACTAACAGAAGGTGGCAGCAAGTCAGTGTCTTAATGAGTGAGTCATTGAATCATTCATTCAACCGATTTGTTCAAACGGCTGATTGATTCAGAATCACTGAAATAGTGACGTTTTAATTAGCTTTTCCAATGATGTGCACACATTGTAGATATATCAAAACAGCTAAACATATCAGACACACTTCACCGGCAACAAAAATGAGTAGTAATATGTAAAATTAGTTTGGCTTACATATCAAGAAGCACCAAAGAACTTTACCACAGCTCTAATTTATTACTTAAGAACAAAACACCCTGAACGGCATAAAGAGTTCAGTTACCTATATTTAATTGCTGAAACATCATGTTCATTGAGGTTTTTGGTTAAATGAAACCTTAAATTTAAATCAGGATTTCAATAAAAATTCCGTTCGGCGCATCACTAACAGGTGCTTTACAGCATGAGTCTTTCTCACAACACATTTCTCTTCACATAGTTATGTACCAACTGAAACTGAAGAAAGTGTGAGTGGTGTAGTATAGTAGTATTACAATTACTTAAATAGTTGTTTAATGGTTTAATTACATTTTAGTAGTCAGAAAGCATGTCTGATTGAAATCATGAAACTTATGCAATTTAAAAGTTTAACTAGAAAATTTCATTTTAGGGCCCTATGAAATCAGTTTTATTTTATCCCAAATTCAGTTTAGTTTTACCCCAAATTCTGTTTTCAGTTTGTTTTTCTGTATTCAAATAATTTTAATAATTAAAAAGCATGCCTAATCAGCTGAATTCATAAAACTTTAACAATATTTGTCAGTTTAAATATTTCTGGAATTATGATTTAGAACAAATGTATTATTTAAAAGATACATTAACTTTTTTTCTTAACTTAATAATCATTCATTTTTTATTACTTTAAGAAATGCATTCTAATGTACAATAGAAATATATTTGTGGGGCAGAACATCATATTGAAATAAAATCAAAATCATGAACATGGCGATTTATCAAATCACCAAGGCTGCGATTTAAATGTGTGCTGTTTCGGAGTAAAGTGCAGCTGCATTCATTCAGCTCATGACATGTTTTCACAGTTGTACTATAAAATAAAATCATTATTATATTTTTATTAAATATTTCATAAGTTATTGGAATATATCAATGTTTCTAATCATGCAAATTGTTGTTCATCACAAATTTGAATATGGCCAGATCCCCGCTTGACATGTCTTGATATTCATATGTTTGAAATTAGTTGCTGTAGCATAAAGAAGTGGACGAAGTGGCCAAATATTAGGCTAGAGGCTGAGTGATAGGATATTTTGAATTAAAACTAATTAGGCAAAGATTAAGTATTTGATTGTGCTCTAAAGTATAACAAGACCAATAACCAGGTGGTTGGCAACTTCTGCAGGATAAGTTGTTCATCCATAGAATTATTGTTATTATAGTCATTGCATGTTATGATTTAAAATAGAAATCTTATTTGAGATGTTAATGTATATTTTAATGCACTGTCTCTCTAGCAGTATAAAACAGTATAACAAAGAGTGAAAAATTTAAGGGGGTCTGAATACTTTCCGTACCCACTGTACATGCATATACTACATATATTATATTACGTTATGTATTTTAACAATATTGTTCATTAAAACCAAAAGATTACTTATTTTTTTTATACTTTGATCCAATTATTAATTACAAAAAAATAAGAATCTGATTACTTGATTAATCGTCAAAACAATTGGTTGAATACTCGGTTACCAAAATCTCCCTTTAGGTTTTTCTTAGCTTATGGGGTTTGTTGGAACCAGAACCTGCTCTCTAGATGTGAATCAGTCCCTCCTTTATTGCAAATCTATGGAATATTTGCCTGTTTTATTTTGCACCAGGAGTCAGATTGCTTGGAAGTTAAAGTAACCGCACAAACAGTTACTGTTAAAGGGTAAGTTCACCCAAAAATGAAAATTAGCCCATAAATTACTCACCCTCAAGTCATCCTAGGTGTATATGACTTTCTTCTTCCAGACGAGTCCAGTCAGAGTTATATTAATAATTGTCTTTGATCATGGGCTAATTTTCATTTTTGGGTGAACTAACCCTTTAAGTTTCTTGTTAAAATATAAAACTTAAAGTTAGGGGTTTTCTCAGATCCCCTCAGGTGGAGGAAATAGAATTGATACAAGTAACTGGTATGCATGATTAGAGGAACTGAACAGCTGATAGACATCTTTATGTTGGCGTTCATATGTTAACGTACAGCAGTTCTGAGTTGTGTAAGGTTAAGATTGACATCTTTTTCTACCTTTGCAGGATCTTAAACGAGAGTTATGTGCCGCATGGACTGAAGGTAGTGCAGGCGCATGCTGTGCGCGGTTTGCGCGGCCTGATGGAGCTGGAGCGCTGCTGGCGACAACACTTCCTGACCAGCATGCAGCCCCGCCATTTGCCCCCTCTCTGGTCCGTCAACCACAACCATGACAAATATCTGCGCAAGTACGGAGAGGACCTGCAAATCCAGCTCAACTGAGCCCCTCGTTACACAAACAGAAAGAGACTTTGTGCAACAACTGCTGGGATAGGAAGGTTTCCACTGCGAGGTGTCCTTGTCCTATGTCGTTTGAGTGTGTACCAGAGACCGACTTGCCCTGGCTACAGGTAAGCCCTGGTGTTGACTTTCAAATGAGAAAAAAAAAAACTAACACTAGACTGTGGCCCCAGTTTGACTGGGCTCTAAGGGACCAGATGGAGATCGGGTAAGAGACTCTTTGGCGATCGAAAGCCACTGTGGTGAACAGCAGAACGTTAAACTCAAGGATGGTGCAAGAACAGAAATGGTGATAGGTAAAATAACAAAACAGCGTAATGTGCACACTTTTTAATGTTTAAAATGTTGAAAAGCATTCTCATTTCCCTGTGAAAAGTAGAATCTACTGTATTTTAACCAGCCTAAGCCTGCTCTTAATTCTTAATCATGAATTGAATAAAAGATTCATAGCTTACAATTCTTGCAGGTTTGAGGCCATATTAATTGTTTTGTTATGTGTTAAATCACTTTGCCTTTTGAGGCTATACAAAATGGCCATTTTTACTTATAATGGAGCTCTATCATTTCTATTAAATTTCAGGCTGTTTTTTGTTTTGTGGGTTTTGAGGAAAACTCCATTTATCTTTGTAAGTCTGGACCAAATAGAGCACTGCTTAGCACATCATGTCTGTACTATGAAATGATCATTCTCAGAGTCAGGACACCTCCAAAACACACCAGCATAACATCTTTCGGTGTGTGTGTATATATATATATATATATATATATATACACCCCTGACACATTGAAGACCTGCTAAAATGATGGTAGAGAAATTCATTCTCATCCCGATCAAGATTTTGTAGTGCTAGTTTGTGTTGTATTTGCAGTTTCAGGCTGAGAGATTCAGCTCCATGGATGGAAACAAATATAAATGGCCAAATCAAGGACATTGAAGTCTGAGCCTAACATAATTTAACTTAAGAAACACTACAGCTTTCATCTTTATTTACATTTGTCCAGATGTAACCTATTAAAAGCTTCTGTGTTTCCTTAATGTCAATAAAAAATTTAATTTCATATGTTAATCCTGGATGAGTTCTTGCGGTTCTTTTTTTTTTACTTTGTAGATGCTGTATAGTATACTGCTGTTTTACATCCTGAATAATAGCAGTTCATAAAACAGTCCAACACTCAGTTTTACAGTTTTACTGTTTATTACTTTAAAAAAAAAAATTCTGCTTTAATAAATAGTCTATAGAAATGTAAAAAAGAAAAAAAGCTTTGTTTTTGTCAAGTTATATTGGGTCTAAAGTGGGGGTTAACATCAGTAGTGACTTATCTAGTGATTCTGACAATCTTGTACAGCAGCTTTAAGGCCTCGGCATCTGAACAATCTGTCAAATGTCAGTTTTGGATCAGTGTCAAATATGCTACATTTCACAGTATAGTACATAAGCTTAAAGGGATAGTTCACCCAAAAATTTTTATCTGCTTACTCCCAGGGCATCCAAGATGTAGGTGACTTTGTTTCTTCAGTAGAACACAAATTAAGACTTTTAACTCAAACCGTTGCAGTCTGTCAGTCATATAATGGAAGTGAATGGGAATCACGGCTTCGAGAGTCAAAAAAACATACACAAACAAAACCAAATTAAACTCTGCTGCTCGTGACGATACATTGATGTGTAAAGATACGAAACGATTGGTCTGTGCAAGAAACTGAACAGTGTTTATATCGTTTTTTACCTCTGATTCACCGCAATGTCCGAACTGTCCTGAGCGCGTTCGCGTCTTCTTCTTGCTTTACGGTGGATCACAGACTTATAAGTGCATTACCGCCACCTATCTCTCAAATTAACCATCGACACTCTGTCTACAATCTCAATTAGGAGTGTCAATGGTCCATTTGAGAGATAGGTGGCGGTAATGCACTTATAAGTCTGCGATCTGCCGTAAAGCAAGAAGAAGACGACGACGCGAACACGCTGGCTGTTGAGGACGCGCCGCCACTCAGGACAGTTCGGACATTGCGGTGAATCAGAGGTAAAAACGAATATAAATACTGTTCAGTTTCTTGCACTGACTGATCGTTTTGTGTCTTTACACATCAGTGTATCGTCACGAGCCGCAGGGTTTAATTTGGTTTTGTTTGTGTATGTTTTTTTGACTCTCAAAGCCATGATTCCCATCCACTGACATTATATGACTGACAAGACTGCAACGGTTTGAGTTAAAAATCTTCGTTTGTGTTCTACTGAAGAAACAAAGTCACCTACATCTTGGATGCCCTGGGGGTAAGCAGATAAACCAAATTTTCATTTTTGGGTGAACTATCCCTTTAAATCAAGCAAAATGGTTTGTTACAAACATCTTGTCACATTTAGGGCCAGTCACAGTATTTAGTTTGGTGGCTAAGTATTCTGTAAGAGTGTGCATAGCATTTGTCAGGGAAGCAATACATAAAATGTTCACTTGAACTTACAACTTGAGCACAATATTTGTAATGTATATCGAGTGACACAACTAACAGGACAAAGAAACACTTATAAAATGCCTTGCCATACTACTCCATTATATAATTATGAAGTAATCATCGCTGGCATAACGTGAGCATGACATGGTAGTAGATTGTCAAGAAAAAACATTAAAATAAATAATTCTATTGCCTATAGTCCTATATCTAACTATAGACTGGATGTCAATAGTTACTGTTTTAGGTTTTGGTGAACAGATGCTGGAATGTTTTTTTAAAAAAGATCTGTATTCTAACAATATTAAGTGCATGTTGAACATCAGGAGTGACTCAATACTTTTCAAACAGCTGCATGATCTATAGCAATGGAAAAGCAAACGAATGTTGTATTTTGATTGAGGCACAACCATATTTTCTCAACCATCTGCTGCTTATTGCTTTTGCATTTCTGTATCTTGTCTTAAACCACAACTGGAATAGTACAGTTCATTGCAGTGACAGAATAAGGCGTACTTTACATCTGCCAGTTGTTCAAATGAGATTGTTACGTTTAAATTTTCAGTCTGTTAAGTTAACGTGTTTATGAAATCTCACTGGTGCTTAAATTGGTTTTGCTGGTGACTTTAGAATGAAATAGGGTGTATTTTATTTGGGGGTAAACAAGCGGGAACCAACATCATTCTCTGAACTGTCTGCGTATGGGCTGCTTTCACACTAGAGTTTATACTGCAGACACAAGTCTGCTTGATGTCATTTTGGTTTATTTGGCTGGTGTTTTCTGAACTTGTGTTAGGACCAAGCAATTTGCCTTGGTACATTCTCACAATTGCTGTATAAGGCAGTTTTCACAGGTTAAGGCTGTTAGGCCAGTTTACATCCATATGAACTGTACCCCAAGCTGCCGTTTTCAAATGTACTCTTGTTTGCTTCCTCAGGAGCCCCAGAGTTTGGTAAAGAGCTATTAAAAACAACCAAACAATGTCAAGCGAACCAAAGTCCCCAACAAAAGAACAATAACCTTGTTATAGACACATTCACATCAAAATGGCACATGCATACAGCCAAACTGCACTTGTGATTTTGAATTGGTCTTAAACTGATAGAAGACTATCAATTAGAATAATGTATCTCCACAAAAAGGTTCCAAAGATTCAAGAAACGTCCCAGATTCTATTTACTCTATTTACACAATAAATAATAATTAATAGGACTTTCTTCCTCAGGAAAAAGAAATAAAAATTAGTCTCTGCTGGATGTGGATTGCAGGATGTGAAAGTCAAATATCCTTAATCTTGAGGCTTTTCCTTTCATCTAGCTCTTCTGTCTCATAGTTGTCCTTCTAGCATGCAGCGGACGGCCTGATCCAGTGGAATCTTGGGTTTAAGAACCCTGCAACCTTTGCAGCTCCAGGATGCTGTCTAAAGCACTTTGCAGGTGTTCACTCAGTTCCCCGTCTTCCACTAATGCAGGCAAATTGGGAGACACTGCTGCCGAAGTAGCCAGCTTGTTCCTTTTAAGCATTGGAGTGCACTGCTCTGGAAGCAAACCTTGCACCCTTGGAATTACATAGTCTTGACTGGCCACAGAAGCAGAGAAGTTCTGCGAATCACTACCTGTCCTTATTGTTTCCATGTCAAGGTCCAATTTTAGCTTGTTCTGCTGATCTGGCCTTTGATCATTTTTGTTCTCTGCAACATTTGACAAAGGAGGCTTAAGTGATTCATCTTTCCTGTGAATGGCTCCTCCCTTAGTTAACTGCCCGCTGTAGTTTCGTTTAAACCCAGAGATGGCATGCGAGGCGTCACATGAGTTGTGGATAACTTTGCGGGATCCTGACTCATGTTTGATAGTGAGGCGTATTGCTCCTTTGCTGCTGGAGCGATATGTCTTGAGGCCAGGAGGTCTGTCAGATTGCAAGGTCCACGATGGTGGAGATGCAGGACAACCGGCAAGGCCAGTGTGGACTGACGACGCTTGGCTGTGCTGAGATAAGTTCTTGGGCTGGGACATGAGGAAGGACTCTGCTGAACCACCAAAATAATGAAACCTGTTCACATTTCACTGTTTCAGGTCAGAGTGCATGTAATCTGTGGCTGTAATTGTTGTACCTCTGTCCTCTTTATAGCATAATTTCTCAAATCCGACCCTGGAGGCCCACTGACCTGCAGAGTTTAGCTCTAACCCTAATCAAAGACACCGAAGCAAGCTAATCAAGATCTTCAGAGTTAGAAAATTACAGGTTCCTGAGTTTGACCAGGGTTTGAACTTAATGCTGCAGGGCAGTGGCCCTCCAGGGTTGGATTTGAGGAACTCTGCTTTACTAGTGAGAAAAAAAGGCATAAAATAATCTTGTGCCTTGTTACCTGGTTCTCTTCTGGCTCTGCGTCTGTCTTCTGCCAGTGAGACTCTCTCTGACTGGAGAAACAAACGCTCTAGCATCACCATCTCTGCTGATGGGCTCTCCTGCTGAAGAAACCAATAACAACTCAGACCTGCCACCTCTTATATTCCAAAGAACCAAAATGATGTTTAGAGTTTCAGAAAATGACTTTGGTCAGTGATTCTGAATTAGTAAGGTGCAAGAATTTACAATAAATGACACCATTTGTTACCTGGGATTCAGCCAGAAGTTGTTTCCTGTACTTGTTCAGCATGTCTTTGATTTGTTTCAACAGAACGACTGAAACGCACTCAAACTGCTTGTCGACTGCACAAAGAATGACAGATATTTTCTCATGTTTAGTTTACTGTTGAGTCCATTACAGGACAGCAATTTTATAAAATATTGTCAAATTCGAACTTCCTGATTGAGTCAAACCTGAGATAAAGTCAGCCTGGCTGGGTAGAGCTCTAGCACAAGAATGGTACGGCAACAAATGTCTCAAAGCATCCTCTACTGAAACAAATGGAGCCGAAGTGTTTGGGTTGAGAACAGCACTGTGGTCCAAAAACATCTGCTGTTTGAACCTGCAAATGCACACACAAAGAATGTCTGTTAAAATAGTTTTTGTGTACATTAAATAGCGACTTTGTGGATGACTGTATTTGTTAAAATTTTATTCGTTTTGTCTTTCAAACATTTGTTCGGTATCTCACTATGGTGTCCTAGACAAAGCAAAATAATGCCATATCTTGCTCTTACTTCACTAGTGGAGTCTTTCTCACCTTACATGAAGATGATGATGCTATCCTTCCCAACAGACATTCAGGCCAGCTAGCATTCAAACTGGTGAGAACCCTCCAATATTGCAGTTTTCAATCTTATTGGAGTATGTAGATTAGCTCATTATTCAATGGTCAGCTTCTCCATGGGAACTTGGTGGACTTTTTTTTTATAAAGGTAAGAGACTCTAATCCAGTGTTTCTCACCCTTTTCCTGGAGGCACACCAACGGTACACATTTTCAAACTCTTCCTAACATTTCCTAATCAAACACCTTATTCAACTCATCTGCTTACCTTTGTCTGACACTCCCATTACAGGACTTGGAGTCTTTACCAAAGAGTCGATGAGCTGCTAAATGTGCAGTGTTGGGGTACTCTGAGAACGAGGTTTGAAACCATTGATATTGAGGGCTCATATTCCCACAATACCCTTGTCCCCTAAAGGTGTAGCTTAATCTTGAAGGGGTCATGAATTGAGAAATCAACTTTTACTTGAGCTTTTGATATATAAGAGGTCATCGTACTAAAAGAATATCCTGTAAGTTTCAGAACTGAAAACATCCTTGTTACTGAAATAGAAGCTTTTATTGACACCAGGCCCAGCGAATGCCAGATCCTGGAATGTGCCTATCTAGGTTTAACACCGCCTCCTAATTCTATAGCCCCGTCCACTGATTTGTGCGTGACATAGTAGGGAAATAACATAAGTGGCGCTAAACTGGATCGAGCAACCAAGCAATAAACATGCCGTTGTAGATAGCTAAATATTGTGCAGTGCCTGGTTGTGGAAGAACACAGTCGCTGCATAACCTTCCTTCGGGTTCAAATATTAGGAATGCATGATTGAACTTTATTTATAATGAAGTTCTAGCTCACGTGAGTAAAACATTGAGCGCAATGCTGTGCCATCTATATTGGATCCGACAGGAATGACGCAGCACACTTATGTGAGTAAAAAATATTTGTATGTGTCACAATAGCGCCGCGCTGCTGTGGAGGGAGGAATTTCAGTGAACGAGAAATATGAGTCAATGGATTACGTGAACGAGAACGATTCGTTCACCAAAAAGATTCGTTCAAAAAGAACGATTCGTTCACGAACGTAACAACACTACACTATTGCTTTGTTAAAGGTTGCTTGATATGTCCTGATTGTGTACGTGTCTAACCAAAGTCACAGAAGGCTCCAACTATGAAGGGCGTATAGCTTGTCAAACTGACACACAGAAAGTTAGTTTAGTATACAAAACTATTATCCAATCATAGCAGTGGGCGTTTACTTCCAAGTCTTCAATGCGGCACGCCCATAAAAACAGAGTGTTTCGAACACCGGCCTCAAAACCAGGGTAGAAAATGGCCTATTATTGAATGTAAAAACCACGAGAACTGTTGTCTGGACCTCAGACAACAGTATAAAATAATAAAAAAAGCCAGTTCATGACCCCTTTAAGTATTCAGCAGATACTTCTATTCAAAGTGACAACGTATATTTGAGTAACCATAATAGTGATAGCTCATTGCTCCTTACAAGAATTGCAACCTCAACCTTTTTGAGGTTATCAGCCCTGAGCTTTAACCACCTTATTATATTCAATCTCTAATCCGTTTTTATTTATAGTATTTATGCTGCTCATAGTTAACATCTCTAGTTTGTGTTTTAAAGCAATGTGTACAAGCTTCTCATGTTGCCATTTGGACTCAGTATTGCACCCTATATTGTCAATAAATGTATAAAAGCTGCTGTAACTCTTTTCTCCAACAAGTTAGCAGGCAGAATGAGACACTTTGATTCTGGTTGTCCAATCATGTCTACAGTAGTCTTCATTTCAGACTTGGCAATGCCTATCATTGTGCTACAGAAAAATATCTGTCTTGTTCAGGACTTGCCTCCACTTATTAGGCCTAATGGCCTTGCACTTGGCGGTGGTTCCGTTGTACTATCTAAAAGTTTGTCTTTCATTATTGGGAGTTGTACTGGAAAGATGTAAATGGTATTGATGAAATAAATGGTGGCATTCCTTTGGTAGAGGGATCCAGTCGTTTTCAAAACCAGCAAAAAATACTGACAACAGATGTATCTAATACAGTTTGGGGTATGACTCGAAGACAAAATAGTTCCTTTTGTGTGAAAAGAACAAAAAGTAGTTCCTCAAATTGTTCCTGAAACAGGGATTAGTTCCTGCAGCGGGATCTATACGCAGATGTTCTCTCTAGGGCAGGGGTGTCAAACTCCGCTTCAGTAGACCTACAGTATGTGTAGATGATCTTTACTTAATATCCTAATGATTTTTGGCATGAAAGGAAAAATAGATAATTTTGACCCATACAATGATTTTTTTGGCTATTGCTAAAAATATACCCAAGCGACTTAAGACTGGTTTTGTGCTCCAGGGTCACAAATAATCCCAAAGGACTTGATTAGTTGGATCAGGTGTGTTTAATTAGGGTTGAAGTTAAGCCTGTGTTATACTTTCCACGTACGCGAGTCCGCTAGGGTCCGCTATGGTATGTGTGACGTAAAAATCGTCATCGGAGAGTGTGCGCGGAGGCTCCGCGTGGACATCCGCGTGCCTCCCATTTTTTGCCTCCCATTTTTTGTGTCAGTAGGCTACTGTGCATGCGCAGGCTGTGTGAAGAAGCCCGTTGCTACTCGAACCTGTACAATCCGTCGATAAAACAATATAAAGACAGCCAGATGTGCAATAACTCTGGGCAATTCTTTGTTCACATGTTTGTTTATTGTTCAAGCCGATCTACTACGCATGTATGGAACACGTCCGCGGAGCAGACCATCAGCGTATGCTTTCGGAAGTATAAATACAAGTAGTCAGCGTCCGCGCTGTCAGTGTACGCGTCCGGATTGCTCATGCGGAAAGTATAACACAGGCTTTAAGCTCTGCAAGACTGTGGTCCTCCAGGAGCTGAGTTTGGCACCCCTACTCTAGGGAAAAGCTGCGTTTACACTTGGCATTAACATGCAAACTGTATCCGGTTGTTGTCCACATACACATTGAAAAGACAAGTGTCAACGCGCTTCTGATCTGAATGTTATCCGGTCAGCATGTCCTGGTCTAGTCAAGGATGCATTGTGATTGGATCTCAGTGTAATGTAAACGTAATCTAGCCATCGTGTCTGCACGGTGATCGCATGTTAATGCCAAGTGAAACGCAGCCTT
The DNA here is from genome assembly GCF_001515625.1 of Sinocyclocheilus rhinocerous. Classification (NCBI taxonomy): domain Eukaryota; kingdom Metazoa; phylum Chordata; class Actinopteri; order Cypriniformes; family Cyprinidae; genus Sinocyclocheilus; species Sinocyclocheilus rhinocerous. The sequence continues at coordinate 327,763 of NW_015644632.1, read as the reverse complement.
TGTTGCAGGGATCTCCAACCCTGCTCCTGGAGACCTACTGTCCTGCAGAATTCAGTTATAACCCTGCTCCAACACACCTGTCTGTAATTATCAAGTAACCCTGAACACCTTGATTAGTTCAGGTGTGTTTGAGGTTGGCGTTGAAATCTACAGGTCAGTTCTCCAAGAGCAGGGTTGAGACCCCTGCTTTTTTGTGATCAGAAGTGTTGCTTTAATGTATTCCTGTCCTGGAAAGCATTACAAAGCCTTTATTTGAGAGCCTTGTTTTAACCTCTGCCCATTGTGCCTGGGTGCAAAAGGGTTACACTGCAACCAAAACCTGCTTTTGTACCAGGAGTCTTTACACCTGTTCCTTGAGATTGACCTGCCTGCAAAGTTCAGCACCAACCCTAATCAAAAACACCTGAATTAGATCTTCAGGAACACTTGATAATTACAGAAAGGTGTGTTGGTGCAGGGCTGGAACTGAATTCTGCGGAAAGGTAGCTATCTGGGAATGGGATTGGGCATTCTTAACGTAAGGTGCCTTGAAATGTATTGTCTTTTATTCCCCAATCAGCTGGTCTGTTCCAGAGTGCCAATATCTAGTCCCCAGTCCCCCAATTTCAAACGGAACGCGATTTCAAATGACACAGTTTCCTGCATACCCTAGCTACAGCCCTGCCTATGCCATTTTCCATCTTAAATATTTTGAAATTCATACTGATCTCTACATATATTTAGTATGCTACTGAATAAATCTATTTTTACTTACCTGTGTTGCCTCTTTGCTAGTCTCAGCTTCTCCTCTTTTGGATCCACGCTTGCAGTTGACGTCTGTGACACAGAAGGAATTTTAATAACAGAATACTTTGAATCTAGAATTACTTTACTCTGTTTTCAGAATCTCTTTGAAATATCCCATCTTCCTGAAATCTAGCGTGATTTGACTAAGATTTCACGTTTCATTTATAATATTTGAACCTGGACCTGGTTCTTCTGAAGTGCTGAGTAGGTCTTGTCCTGTGCAAGCAGCCTGGGCCCGAGATATACCTTCTCCTGTAACTGATGCTGATCCAAAGAGATTATCCCAGTGTTCCTAGGGACTGTGAGCTCTAATCAGGGGAGATATAAATTTGAAGACAAAAAGGATGATAGAATGATTATAACAATTTGTTTATTATAAAGAATAGGCCTATATTTGTATGTACAGCAAATACAAAGAGAAAATGTCACGAAGCACCGTCTTCTATTGCATAAGTTTCTATCTACTGTTTCTGGGAAGCTTAAAATGCCTTCTAACAAAGACCGTGTTTAGTCCTCCTTTCGTAGCTACAGCAATAATATTGTTACTGATGGAAAAAAAATTAGTCTAGTTTAAAAATGTACCTGTGTCATGTTCATTGTATTGCTGCTTGTACACATGGGCTGTTGACTCTGAGTTTCTGCTGAGCTCAGTTAACACATGACTATGGCCCAATTGCTCTGGATACATACACAACTTCTCTGAGGAAGAGGAAGGTCTCTTACTCGTTACTAGCCCCTCTTGACACTTGGGGTCAGCATCAAGAGCAATCAACACAGAGGAATCCTGCTCATCTGAAACTGGGGCTGTTGAGCCCTTTGTGTCGTCTGAGGTCTTTACAGAGCACTGGCCAATAGGAGTTTGCAATAGAATATCAGTGTGTTCTGAATCATGGTATGCTGGCATCAGAATCTCTTCACTCTCACACAATGAAGAGAAAGTCTCAGATGTAGTCAAAGATGTGAGCGAATCCTCAGCTTCACCTACAGCAGAAGAGATGTGGTTGTCCATTTGCACAAGCAGAGTTGCAGCTAACAAATCTTGGCTGGCTGACGGTACTGGACATACTAAATCCTGATTGTGATGAAATAGGTTATGTTCTCCTTCAGTAAATTGTTGCTCTCCTGTCTGAGTGATCAGTTGTGGGGATAATGACAAAACTGTCTCAGGGTCACAACTGATATCTGGTGATGACTGTAGTAGAGTTGATACTGGAGAGGGCAGAGAGTGAGTCTCTGCAACGGGTGATTCCATTGAAGCTGGAGGAAGCAATCTGCTCTCCTGAAGTGAATAAAAACAGTGAACAAATGTATTAAGCTACAAATCGGTTAGGAAATACAACAGTGCTTTCAAAATTGATTGATAAATAAGACAAATAAGATTCTGAAACATGTTATTTAACATAAAGACCATTCCTAAATATTGTTACAACAAAGTGACAGAAACTCACTTGAAACGGTTTGTTGACATTCTCCTGCTGATCTATTGTTCTCTCAGGCAGGAGAAGCACTGAATTCTGGGTTAGACGCACCTTTCCCTCAGGTCCCCCTATTAGAGCATTTTGGGCTTGAGGCACCAAAGGCAGACTTTGTATCACTGACTGACCATTTACTATTGGAATGGTGGTCATATCAGGAATAAGCATATTGGCATTATTAATCAATGTGATCTGGTTTCCGACAGTGTTTTGAACTACTGCATCATGCTGCCACTGCAATTGAGGTGCATAGGTCCCTGCTAGCTGTGTTGGCATCTGGAAGACTGTAGGAAGTATTGACTGAATTGGTAAGGACCCCGACAGAAGAGCCCCTTGTTTGAGGGTGAGTTGTGTAGTTGAGGAGGTGAAAATAGGGCTGAAGTTGATTTGCCTTGGCCGTACAGTCACAATATGAGAACTGTCGACATTGGGTTTGTTAGACACCTGATTGCTTGGTGTACTAAGAATAGACCTTGGTATGCTGGTAGATTGGGACGTAGTTGCAGGTGTTTGGCTCGGCAGAAAGAATTGTCTCTGGCCTTGAAAAGGATCCTGGGGCTGAATGACAATTGGTCCTCGCTGACCAACCAGATTGAAGCTAACAGGTTTGCTGACACTTGGTGTGGACTGTGCTTGTAAGGACTGCTTTGAGCCAACAGAAGGGGATAACAAGACACTCTGTGGTGTATTTGTTGAGATGAAGGCAAATCCTGGCCTGGGACTGAGCTGTAGAAGCCTGGGCTGGATGTTGACTGGTAACTTAGGTTGAATGGGTAGAAGAGTTTTTTGTAACATGACCCCTGATGGGGTAATTGTTCTAACGGTGGAGGCCAACATCTGGCGGCTTGTGAGGCTTGGTAGGGTCTTTTGGATAATCATGCTGGTGCTTTGTGCTGAATTAATAGAAAAGGATGCCTCGAGTGGAGGTGTGGGGAATACATTCCCAGGAAGTAGACTCATTAACTGGGTTCCTGGTGGTTTGAGTGAGGGGCAGCCTGGGCCAACAGCTAACAAAGATGGCTGAGGAGGCTCCACTGCTGTTTGAGTGTCCTTTGGTAAAGAGATCAATCCAGGAGCGGTCAATGGTTTGGAGAAATATGGCGTTGCAGGCAAAGGAAGGGATGTGCCAGACAAACCAAGCTGGAGAGTTTCTACTATCTGGGCAAGTCCTGCTTCCAGTGCGAGAGTGTCTTCTGTGATGTCAGCCTCCTGGAGACTCTGCTGGAGAATGTCACAGATCTCTTCGGACTCTTTCTGCTGTTCCACTAGTTGGACATTGGGATCTTCTTGCGCCTCTGGACCTCCACTTCCTAGTGAGGATGCCGGTGATGCCAGCAGTGCCTCCTCCAGAAAGGAGAGATCCACACAGCCAGAGACAGGAGTGTCCTGAGAACTAGCATCATCTGCTAACAGAGACGCAGGGCTCTGCAGAACGGTCACAACAGTCATGTTAAAGGTTTGTTAATCTGTTAAAAGAATTCAACACTTTTTAAAGCTTAAAACACTATTTTAAAGCTTAAAGTCACAAATCCATTCTTTTGATACTAAAAAAGTGGGGTTTGTTAGACAGACAGGCATGTTCTGGGAGGTCCCAGCTGAAACAAATCTATAAGCTCCCTCTTCCATGGGGAGAGAGGTCTAGACTCACTGGAGTGTCTGTGAGGAGTGACGGCTCTCCAGAGGATGAATTAATGAGTAAGTCTCCACTTGGCAGCTGTTTGAACAGAAGGGAGGAGGGACAGTTAATCGCATGTGGTAATTTTATAGAATTTGTATTTGCCCACAAAACTGTATACACAAACATGAGATTTTCTTCTGTTAAGGTTCTTCTAAGTTATCCATGTTAGATCTCTCTACATATGACCTTTTAAAGTGCGCTAAGGTTCCAAAATTACCACAACTAAAACAATTTTTGGAGAAAATACTGTAACAGGTAGTCACTAATGTTACTAACGTTAAAGATTAAAGCCACACTGTAATATTATGATTCCTCCATACCTCGTTTGTCCCATGAAGAAAGTCGTTCAGGGCTTGAGGGTCACTGTTTTAAAGTAAGCATTCAGAAATTAACATATGAGCAAATCTTCTGGTGTGACTGCTTTAAATATAATACATACAAACTAAGAAAATTCAATTTATTGGATGTAACAACATTTACCATAAAACATCAAGTAAACAAGTACCATCTTCATCCTCCATTTCAACTAAGCAAGAAAGAAGTTGGATTGGAATTACAAAGTTATGATAAAACTTCTAACAAATTAAATTATGCTTATGACAATATGCATTCATTATTTGATATTAAATCTAATATGTCAATACTGTGTTCATATAGTTTTTAATGTACACTACTAGCCTATATAAATTAACTCAAATCCACTTAATGTATACAATATTATGGTGCCAAATCTCTAGTAAATCACTATTATTGCAGATAAAACCACATGGTTCATACTGTATGTAATAATCTGGGTTTTGTGAAGTAACCTAACCTTTTATTAGGGTGGCTCCATTCAGAGCAGGGAGAGAGTGTTTCTGTGTACTTCATTGACTGGATTTCAAGGACTGTCTGTGAGAAAACCAGACATTTTGACACATGCTTTTGATCGGGGACATTCTTGAGTCCTGCAAGATCTGAGACGGTAAACATGAGATGTACAAAAAGTTATTAAATAATCGTTGGAAGTGTATGGATGTTAAAAAATGAAATGGCTTGACTGAAAACTGGCAATCATGCTTTACGTGTGAAATCTCATAATCTCACAGTTCTGTCAATTTTTGGTCAAATAATCTACAAAATGATTTTTTTTAAAAACACCTAAATTACCTGTTAATTTATTGAATATGACTAAATCAGCCTGAATATATTGCAGCAATGCAAGTAGTTTTTAAAAGTAAGATTAGCATCCTTCCTGCAATGTGGCCAATAATAATGTTAAATTTCAACTACAAATTCAATTTGAAAAGTAAATGGGCTGGCTGAAAAAGCCGAATCAGATTTATAATGTTGCCCACTGCTATGTCCTAACCCTAAAACAAATACCAACTATGTACAAACCAGCTTGGGTGCTAGATTTTACTATCCTGAAATATATTAAAGACAGCAATTCAATATTATTCAGTGGCATTCTGTCAACTTGAAATGCCACTGTTAATTTGCAGATAGATAAACAAAGATTTTCAATCAATTTTCAATTATATCTATTAGTTTACAGTGCAACAGTTCCTTTATAGCCAATGTATATTTTATACAATTTATACAGACTCCAATAATATAATTGCATATTTAAAATGTAAAAAAATGATACATTAAGTAATACCACCAGAAGATTTAATGTACAGCACGCATGGATTGTGGTCAAATGCACACCATGAAGCGCATGCCTTCGCATGTTCAGTATCCGTGCATTGCGCAGGGTACAAATCGACACCTTTGCCTCGGTCGAAATCCATCTCTAATTAAAAATGGTCCCTTATTTTGTCTCTCGCTTTGACATTAAGCGGAGGACACTTAGATCTCCTGCAAAGACACTTCTGTCTTATTTTTCTTTACCTTACATCCGCATTATCGCTGCACACACTGGACATTTAATATAATAATTACAGACTGACAGGCTGTTTTAGACACGACTCCTACATTTAGCTGTTCATACCCAGAAATTGCATGGACGGTCACGTTTGCGTCTCCGTGTGAGACGGAAACAGTTGAGGTTTAAAGGGATGCTGCTCAGGACGCGGCTCGCAGGAGCTGATGCGGACACAAAAGCTCTTCACCTGAGCACACAGCTGCACATTTATCCCGTCATATCTCCTGTGCCGCGCTACAACGCGCAGATTCTAATGCGGCGTTTCGCAGAGGAAAAAGAAGAACTCACCAGCGTCTTTGTGCTTTATTGTCCTTTCAGACGGGCCTGTGCGCCATCCATCCGTGTACCCACATGCTCCGGGAGGAGGGGAGACGGGCTCTCGTGCGGGTGGGTGACACACACGGAGGTAGAAGACACAGAAAGCGCGTGTGGTGTGTGCATGTGCTGCTCTTCAGTCTCGAGCGACACTGGAACCCAATGGAGGACCTTCACAGGCGCGCGCTGTTTTTCACATGCTTTGAGGAATTTGGAAACACTGTACATTATGGTAATATTGACCTTGACAGATCTTGACAGATCAGAAAAGGTCAATCGAATATCATACTCTCTTTTTAACAATATAGGCTATTCTGCTCGGATAATGGGGTGACTATGGGGCAACGTTTGGACATATTCTGCCAGATTTAACTACCAAAACAAATACATTTTACAAGATTTACCTAAATAAGCTAGCCTATACTATATTACTATATCAAAATAAAAGACCAAAGCTAAATATAAATGTTTCATCTAAATCTAAATCATATATTTCAATCTAAATGTTAAATATAGCTAGATATAAATCTGAATGTTATATTTAAATGTTAAATCTAAATGTCATAGGCGGAGTTTCACTTTTATGGGTGGGGGGGTCACCCAGTGGCAGACGAGCCACGAGCACTTTTTTATGTTTTATTTCATGTATTTATGTAACACACATTCTACATTACAAATACAGTTAGAATGAACAATAACTGCTGTACAAAGAGTAAAAAAAAAATGCAGAAAAGCTGCCTCTTTTTCCGAATTGCGTAGAGGACCACTATCTTTCTTTCATCTCTTCTGATACATTTTCAGTCATTTTCATCATTTTGTGTGTTCTAGATCAGAGCTAGAGCCCTGCATTTCAGCCCGGCCCCAACTTTTTTACGCCCCTTGCCCCTAAACTCCGCCTATGCTAAATGTAAATGTTAAATCCTAAATATAAATGTGAATCCTATATGTAAATATTATATCTAAATGTAAATCATATCAATAGCTATCTATCTATCTATCTGTAACAAAGTTAGTAGTTCGGGAAGAAGGAGGCGGGAACCGGCGAAATATATATTATATTTAGATATAAGATTTGGATTTAACATTTGAATATAATATTCAGATTTATTTGTATATTTAACATTTAGATTTAAATACAAGATTTAGATTTAGATTCAACATTTAGATTTAACTTTGGTCTTTTATTTTGATATAGTAAAAAAATAATTGCATAGTTTATTTAGGTAAATCTTGCAAAATGTATTAATTTTGGTAGTTGAAACCTGACAGAATTTACACATTTTATTTTACAAACCACGCCCCATATTATGGGGTCATAGTTGACAGCAGTGTCCAAGAGTTCAATGTCAAAATGTGTGTGTCTATACAGATATATGTATACACACACACACACACACACATATATATATATATATATATATATATTTGTGGTAAACTTCATTCAAAACTTTCTTTAAATATAATTTTTTAATGAATTCTGATGGAAAACCCATGGAAACTTTTAGGAAAAGATTCGACTTTTAGATTGAATTTAGTGCAACCATTTCACGACATCGAAATAATGGCGCCCCCCCTATAGTCCAAAATATGTATAAAATGATGTGGATTTTTAAAATAACATAAATCTTTCATGGGTTTATCATTTACGTTATATTAAGCCGTTCAAGTCTTAATACCCAGGGTTCCCTTTAAATTGCTGAAGAGTGTTGAACTTTCTTCTCTGTCCTGTTGAAAGGTTTGTTTGAGCTGCGCCCTCTACTATACAGTTGTGAATTTACATTTCCTTCAGCCTGAGGCTTATTCGTTTCACTTTTGGTGTGAGAGGTCTTTTAAATTGACAAAAAATAGAATTTTTTTATATTAAAAACAAACAAGCAAGACCAGCCCAGATGATAAAAAGCAATGAAAAAGTAATGTAAAGCATTACTTTCCATAAACGATAACTAAGAAATGCAATTAGTTACTTTTTAGGGAGTAACACAATATTGTAATTCATTACTTTTAAAAAAAACTTTTGCCAAAACTGCTGACAATGATGCCTAATGTGTGCCTGTGTTTATAGTCATAAACTCCATAGACAACTTGAGTCTTTTATTAACATATAATGCATTGTTTATGTGAGGAAGTACAAGTATAATATCATTACTAAAGAAACTGGTAGCATACTGGCTTTGTTGTAATTTACATACAGGATATTTACATGGTACTCTGGTTCATGTTCAAAACACCAGTCCTTTTGGTACTTTGTTGTATGCAACATGTTTAATGTAAAGTGTGAAGAGTATTGGTGAGTCGATCTTTGGAAATTTGGCCATCATAGTGGACTGAGGGTTTTCATTTTTGAGCCAATTTAGATTTTTTGGGGTAAACTATTCCTTTAATATTACAGTTTTTCTGAATTGCTAAAACACTAAACCCCAATCTCTGAACCAAATTCTCACTAGCTTAAACCAATTTGTCGAATAAAGCACACTTTCTGCTAAACCTTAAACACGTTCAGGCAGTTAGGCTCTATTTGCAAATCTCATGCACTCTTTTTGCTAAACTCTAAACACATTCTTATTCACTTAAACACTTTTTTTTAATGCATTTGTGCTGCAAAATGCTAAACACAAGCGGCTAAAGTTAAACACAACTAAAGCACAGTTGTCATCGTTTACATACAACGATTCAAAATCGTTCACACTTGTTTCTAATGATGTGATCAAACCAACTGTACAAAATATGAGCCAGTTCAGAGTGCACAAGTGGCACAGGTGACTGAACGATGATACGAACAATAGATGGAAACAATCTGAGAAGGAGAGGAGGAAGAGTACATGCAAGAAGTGGAGGATGAGGAGAGAAAGAGTAAGGCTTTGAGAGTGTTATTAAGGCTGGATCTGTCAGACCAGAGGGTGTTTTTCTCTTTGTCTAGCCAAAAATACATTACTTGTTATGTGGACAAAGTCCTCAGGCCGGACTCAAGCACAAAGACATGATGCTGAGACAGAATGAATCTCTTCTTGTGATTTTACACAATATACTCACCTTACTCAGTTTTTTTTTACAGAATTGCAAAATTGTTTACTCAATACAATATACGTTTTTTCTGTAATGTTCTGGATGCTGTGTTCTCCATTTTTCTCTGTAGTGTCTAACGAATGCTCTGTAGTGTTTATTTTATTGACTCGTGTTTGTGTGATCTGAGAGCACCGTTTGATTTTGAGTGCAAGTGAAATGGTTTTGCAGTGATTGTTTGATTCTGATGGAAGAGTCAGAGGTTTCGTGAATTTAGTTTGAGTATTTGGATTTGTGTTTAAGGTTTTGAGAAAATGAGTGATGGTTTCAAGAAATGTGTTTTAGCAATTCAGAAAAACTGTAATTGATCATTATCGCATATTAGATTCCTAACTGTGTAAAGGGCAGCACGATAAAATACATAGCAATAAAATGTAAACCTGGGCTAGTCCCTAATCACATTGGGAAATTGACAAAGGGCAAAATCCCAGTAAAGGATTTGAGTTTAATTATACAAATGTTTGTTTCTCTAGCAGTAGTTTTAAACTTGTAGATATTGTATGATAGCTTGATTACTTTTGTTTCTCTAGCAGTAGTTTTAAACTTGTAGATATTGTATGATAGCTTGATTACTTTTCTTCAAACTAAAATTCCAAATTTTGGCGAGGGAAACATCCAGCAATCAATCCTATGGCGACTTTTAAGCTTGATATTATGTGCTTGATAGGCATGTGACTGTGTGGTATTGTAATGCTTTATTGCACTTCACATAGTTCTCTTTCGTCATCTCGTGTTCGAGATCCACCTATGTGATGGGCATCCGTGCCTAACATTTGCAGAAGCATCCATTTGCACCGAGTCTGACTTGACAGACAGGAGAGTGTGCCCAATGGCAGGTAAGGGGCCGCCCCTTAACCGAGTGTATAAAACTCCTGCACGCACTACCTTTCCTCAGTTGACATTCGCTACTCGCGATCTCTGCACTCAATCAGCTCGGTTGGATTTAAACCTGCTCACTTGCGTGTCTTCAGAAGGACATATCGCCAGATCAGACCAGATGTGACAGTATTTTTATTCAGCCTTAGGTTCATGCCCTCCTTTTTTCCATTATCTCACAGGCTCCCCTTTCCACGGCTGCCCGCCAAAGATCTTTCTCAGCTTTTCGCCGGTATGTCGCTCTCTTTAAAACTGCTGCTTATCCCGGGGATAGCTTATCACAGGTCCGCCCAGCAGTGTGTGGCGCAGCTAAGGACCCTCACCCAGTCTGCTTTGGCAATGTCTCTTGACTGGGCTGACCAGCTCAATTCTGCATTCCCCAAAGAGGATATATTCGCGGGCAACCTCCCGTTTGCCGATGAACCGGCTGGTTCCGGCGACGATGACAATGCGGGCCTTCTTGGGGTCTCAGAGGACGAGGAGGCCATCCCACCCGCTTTCCTCCAGGCTAATGCCCCTGCGGAATTACCCCAGTCCATCCCCCTGGACGTGTGTAAACAAGTGGCCGCTCGCCTCAACATTGAGTCGCCTTCTCCACAGAGCACCACCGACCAGGACAAGGATGTTTAAGACAGGAAGCTGCTGGGATGCCCTCCCGGCCCGAGGAATCAACTCCTCCTCATCCTCCCAGCGTGCGCAAAGCACATTACTGGGGCAATCCGCTCAACCTCAAACACGGTCTCGCAGGCCTCGATGTGAAGGATATGGCAGCGCTCGGCCTGGGTGATCCCCCCCGTTATCGAGCCATCGATCGCTAGGCACCTTAGTCCCCTCCAGAATGGGCTGCTGGCCCCCCAGAAGCCGGTCTTGCCATACAAAGTGGATCGTTTTTCTGCCTCAGTTCACCAGGCTACCTACAAGTCCTTGGCCTTGTCTGTCAAGGCAAGGCAAGGCAAGTTTATTTATATAGCACATTTCATACACAATGGTAATTCAAAGTGCTTTACATAAAAGAAAAGAAAAAAATATATAATAATCACAACAATAAAACAAGGAATTTAAAAACTTTGAAAATGATTAAAAAATTGATTTAAGAGGTTAAACATGAATTTAAAACGGGCACTTAACGTCTCCTCCCTCCTCTCCGCTTACCAGGCGGAGCTTTTGGACAACTTAGGACAACAGCAGAATAAGGGATGACCTTCGCCAACCCTGTGGAAAGAGATCCTCACGGTTAACGACCTTGTCCTCCATAATGCCTGTCAAGCCGTCCAAGCCTGCGGGCACTCCATGGCACTTTCTGTGGTGAGAGAGCGTGCACTCTGGCTTAACCTGTCGCGCCTCCCTGACAGTGAGAAGAGGTGTATCGTGGGCATCCCGGTAGAGCCCGGCCAGGCTCTCTTTGGCCCCGCTGTCATTTGATGCAGCGACGACAAAAAGGAGGAAGAGGCTTTCAAGTTATGCCTTCCCTAGGAAGGCGGCTCCACGCCAGGTGCCCCCTGCACGTTTGCCTAACCCCCCTTCACGGCAGTGTAACCCTCCCTCTGCGAAGCCCTGGGGAAGGACGACTCCCGCCAAGGTCGCGGCCGGAAAACCCTGAAATCCTACCCCCACCAACTCAAAACGCAAGCGGCTGGCCAGATGATAAGGGCACCGAGTCTGCGTTCACAGGCCACAAGCTCTTCTGACTCGCTTTCTGCGAGTCCAAAAGACGGAGGGTCACTCATGGAGGTGTCGGCCACCCCCCTCACGAGGCTGCCCAGCCCATGTGTTCAGCGGACGTTGTGTGTTCTCCCCCCACGTTTAGGGGGTCTGTTGTGAGGAAAAGTGCACAACCAGTGTCATCACACTGCACATACTTCCCCTCACCCAAATAATAAAGGCTTCGGCCCCTGTGTTCCTCAACACAAAACTCACACAAAACACAAAAAAACACATTAAAACAAACAAATCAAATGAATTTGTTTCCGAGAGAGAATATCTCTCTAAATCCCTACATGTTGCCCCTAGTCTGTCCACTAGATTGTGCCATTGCATCACAAATGAGTGAACCGGCCAAATTAGCAGCCCTAAGCATTTCCCCGGTTTGTGTGGGGACACTCGCGAATCATGTAACAGCCTGGCTATCTGTGTCAGCTCCTGACTGGATGATTCACACAATAATGAAGGGGTACAGACTTCAGTTTGCCAACAGACCCCCACGTTTCAACAGAGTTATCTCTTCTCATACGGAAGAGAGCTCCGCTCACATTCTGAAAGACAAAATCTCCTTCCTCCTCGAGAAGGGGGCAGTTCGAGTGGTACCCTTGCACTTAAGCAGTCAGGGGTTTTACTCCCATTATTTACTAATTCCATAGAAGGATGGTTCTCTCTGTCCTATTTTGGATCTCAGAGTGTTGAACAAACATTTGAGGAAATACTATTTTAGAATGTTTACACACAGTTCTCTCTTATGTTCATTAAATCAGAACAATTGGTTCACATCGATCGATCTCAGATATGCTTTTTTCCACATAAGCATGTATCCTCCGCACAGGAAATTCCTTCGTTTCCAATAATTTCCAGAATAGCGGGTCACATGATCCTGACATATAAATTAAATAAATTTATGCATTTAGCAGACGCTTTTATCCAAAGCAACTTACAGTCCATTCAGGCTATACATTTTTTACCAGTATGTGTGTTCCCTGGGAAATGAACCCACAACCTTTTGCACTGCTAACGCAGTGCTCTACCACTGAGCCACAGGAACAAATATAGACGATTGGCTGATTATAGCCGATTTAAGAGAGAAAGTGATGCAATACACTGCCCGTATGCTCTCACATCACGGCGCTCAGCTTCAGAGTGAATGTAAGCAAGAGCAATTTCACTCCTTCCCAGAATATGATATTTCTGGGTCTGGAGCTGAATTCCATTACAATGCGTGTGCGCCTGTTGCAGGAGCACATTCTCTCTTTCATGAGTTGCCTCTCGCAAGTCAGGGAAGGAGCGAGGGTACAGTATTGCACATGTCTCAGACTACAGGGTCTTATGTCTTTGGCTGTCCATGTCCTGCCTCTGGGCCTTCTGAGAATGAGGGCGTTCATGAAGTGGGTTTTATCTCTTCATCTCAGGCCATTACACAATCTCTGTCGTTATGTCCCAGTGACTCGCTCATGCTGCACTACTGGAGGAATGCAGAGTTATACACTCATGGGACCCCCCTTGGGGCCATCAAGTTGCGTAAAGTGGTAATGACAGATGCGTCCTTAACAGAATGGAGAGCCACCCAGGAGGGCAGAACAGTGAATGCTGTGTGGCCGAGCAAACACCATTCAAGCCCACATAAATTATTTGGAACTCCTCACTGTTTGGAAGTCTCTGAAACATTTTCTGCCCCACCTGCAGGGGCATCACGTGTTGGTGCTTTGTGACAACACCACAGGCGTGGGACACATCAACCGCCGGGGGGGATGCGCTCATCCAAGCTTAATGCTCTAGCTCACAAGCTATTAGTATAGCGCAGGCAGCACTTTCTGTCGTTACGGGCAACCCATGTCTCGGGAATTCTGAACAGGGGCACAGACCTTTTGTTGAGGGGGAACCCACTCTACAGAGAGTGGCGCCTCCACCCTCAGATAGTAGGTCTGCTATGGAAGAGGTTCAGTCGGGCAGCCATCGATCTCTGCCTCGCGCGAAAACGGCTATTGTCTATGCTCTTCTTGCTATGGGACAAGGATGTCCCCCTCAACGTGGATACACTGGCCCACCCATGGCCCAATGTGCTGCTCTACGCATTTCCTCCACTCAGGTCAGGGTGAAAGAACAGAGCCTGTCTCTGATTTTGATAGCACCCAGGTGGCCCAAATCTCCATGGCTGACAGAGATAATTCCTCTTCTGTATGTCCAGCCATGGCCCCTCCCATTACACATGGACCTCCTGTCCCAAGTGAACAGGGAAATCTACAATCCTCACACAGAAAGGGTGGCCCTCTGGGCCTGGCCCGTGAGAGGGCAAACTTAAACACATTGGGGATCCCCCCATATATTGTTGCTACCATTCAGAATGCCACAGCATTCTTCTACATGCTCCCTTTATGATTGCAAGTGGTGTGTGTGTGGAGTGGTGCGAGGGGCGCCAGCTGATCTCATATCAGTGCTCAGTAGTTGACTTTTTTTTTTGCAAGACCTTATCGATGGTGGTAAATCCTTTTCCATTATTAAGGTCTATTTAGCGGCTATCGCTGCATGTCATGTTGGGATTGATGGCACTACAGTGGGGAAGCACCCCCTTATTCGTAGATTTATGAAGGGCACCCACCGTTCCCTTCCAGTCACTAGAAGAGCAGTTCCAGAATGTGACCTCTCCATGGTGCTGGAGGCCTCGTCTCAGCCTTTTGAGCCCCTGGTAGATGTGATGTGATGTGATGTGATGTGACATGTGGCCAGGCATGGTGACCCATACTTGGAATTAGTGCTCTGCATTTAACCCATCCAAAGTGCACACACACAGCAGTGAACACACACCCGGAGCAGCGGGCAGCCATTTTTTTTGCTGCGGCGCCCGGGGAGCAGTTGGGGATTCGGTGCCTTGCTCAAGGGCACCTCAGTCGTGGTATTGAAGGTGGGAGAGAGCGCTGTACATTCACTCCCCCCACCTACAATCCCTGCAGGTACGAGACTCGAACCCACAACCTTTGGGTTACGAGTCCAACTCTCTAACCATTAGGCCACGACTTCCCTAGGAGAATGTTCTTGCATTGGCCGGGAATCGGACCTGGGTCTCCCGCGTGGCAGGCGAGAATTCTACCACTGAACCACCAATGCTTGACTTAATGGAGATATCTCCATTAAGCTTCTGTCCATATCTCCCATAGGTGGATCTCGAACACAAGATGATGAAAGAGAACAATAGGTTACTGTTCATAACCCCGGTTCTCTGAAAAATTGGAGAGATCCACCAAGTTTGCCCCACTTGCTGCACGAGAAGTGAATATGCTCACTGAGGAAAGGTAGTGCGTGCAGGGGTTTTATACACTCGGTTAAGGGGCGGCCCCTTACCTGCCATTGGGCACACTCTCCTGTCTGTCAAGCCAGACTTGGTGCAATTAGATGCTTCTGCAGAGGTCAGGCACGGATGCCCTTCCCATAGGTGGATCTCTCCACTCTATGTTTTAGAGAACCGGGGTTACGAACAGTAACCTATTGTTACAACACAACGGCAGTATGATGCACTTAAATGAATGAGCCTCTTAGCTTAGATAGCAGATTAATTACCTCACCTGCTTTCACTCGCTATTACTTGTGTTCGACTTGAAGCAGTGCTGTGCAGATTGATCGGTGTTTGACATCAAAGTATGCGAGAACGATTCGAAAGCTTACAGAACTGTCTGCTCTCCATAGCTCTCGCAGTACTTGGATGTCAAACACCGATCGGTCTGCGCAGCACCGCTTCGAGTCGAATACACCTGGGGCCTCATTTATAAAATGTGCGTATGCACAGATTTGATCTTAGTATGCGTACGCTAAAACTCGGCAGACTTCAGTTTCATTCCTTTGGACAAATAAAACCACATAAATGAGTCAATAGTTGAATCTGGAGCAGCTCAGATCATCTGGGGCCTCATTTATAAAATGATAAAATCTGTGCGTACGCAAAAATCCACGGCAACGTTCATATGTATAAAAACGGTCTTTGACATGGAAAAGTACTTACCGCCACGTCAGGGTCTGAGCAGGCGTAAGCACTTCTCCTTGTGGCAAAGTCGGAGTACTGCAGCTATTTGAACATCTAAGCTGCAATAATAAAAGCGGTGTACGTGCAAGCACCGAATTCATCATGAACTTGATTGCATCATTAATGCTTCAGATGTATTTCCAAGAAAAAAAACATAGTCTTATATTCGGGACAATACGGTATTATTTTATTTTACAAGAGAACTTGCGAAGTCCTGCTTTAGCCTACTACTAATGCGTAAAATTTATTTTATTATATGAAACGTCCAATTTTTCTTTCAATGTTTTTTTTAAAGTTTTGCAAGAATTTTGTGATGTTAAACTTTTTATTAGTGGTCCCTTTTTATAAAATTTTACTTGAATTCGTAGTTTATTCTTACATTTGGAAACCTAATTGTTTTATAATTATAATTATTATTATTTCTGTTGTTTCTAGAAGTAGTAATTTTGATCATAGTCAATTGAAAAAATATAACACACAGTTTGTCCACAGAATAATTACACATTATTAAATAAAAAGCGTCCCCGCACGAACCTCTACCTCCGCCAGCAGGACCTCAATTTCAGACTCAGTAAAGTTTTTCTATTTTCTTTGTGCTCTTCATTCTCAAGCATAGAAATACGGATATTGGCGTGTGCTCTTTTATATGGTAATAATATTAATTAGGGGGCGTTTACAAGGTGGAGATCTGACACCAATCAGCTGCGCACAATTTCAAGATCATTTGTGATTTATAAATGTCACATCTGGAAGGGAGGCGTACGCACGTGTTTTTGTGCGCACGTTCGTTTTCTCTGAATCGCACTTACGCACTTTTGAGAAATGATCTTAGAACAAATGTAGGACGGTTTATACGCAACATTGTATAAATGAGGCCCCTGTTCTCTGGGTGTTCCGAGAGTTTGTGAAATACTGTCGTCATCAACAAGAATGTTACCGGAAGCTGCTTAGCGCTGTCGCTAAGCAACGAGGTTTAACAATTAAGGAACAAGCACTGATCTATAATAGAGAATAGTCATTATATAGATCAGTGGGAACCTCACTTTTCTTTATTGCCTGCAGGATCAGCTGTCGAATGTCAAATCAGCCAAATTTCAGAAAATGTCCAAATTCCTTACATGTGATCTTTAAGGCATTATAAATAAAAAATATAACTGAATAATGTGTTAGCGCATGTTCTGATTTTGCAGAAGAAAAAAAAAAACGTAGAAATTTTGAAAAAGCCAAAACATTAAATGCTTTTGATCAATATTTAATACATTGAGAAATAATCCATTATTTTGTTTTATATTTTTTCCTATGATTTGCAGCAAAACTATAGGTAAGACAACAAATAGGCCTATTATCGGAAAGATGTTTGCGTCATTATTTTGTCTTTATGTTAGACTCATAAACCCTGTCGACTTTGTAACATACAAATTACTCCAAAATTTCAAATAAATACACTTTATATTTTTAAGAATTATTTTTATTAGGGTATGTACATGCGTTTCCAATGCAACGCTATAAACGGGGTCTTTTCTTAAGTATGGGCTTGTACAGATTTAAATAAAAATAATACAAATTTCAATTTGAGCCACATTAACAGGCACCTTGATATCAATTTGAAGTCAAATATTATTCAAGACTTGATCAAGATGCTGTAACATCATTATAAAATTCAGTTTGGACGGCAATTTCATCCAGTGGTAATTGAAATTGGTTTAATGTATATGTAGGCCAATATGTTTGACATTCAATTTACATGAAATCAACGTCATGTCACGTTTTTGACGACAGTTTGATTTGTGTATTTTCTCAGTTTTTTTACCAATTGCCCACTGGGTATCCCACAATGCCAAGAGCTCAAACTTTTATTTCCAGTATGATCATTGATATTCGTGATCAAACTGTCAAAATCTGAGATGGTTTTACAAGAAAAAAAATGCTAATTTAAATTATTAAATTTAATGGTCATAATGGTAGTATACGGTAGGCTAGTTCTCCTTTCTGAACAGCACAAGTAGAATACATGTAACATCGAGGAACAAAGAATTATTTTTAAAGCTTTTTCGTCGGTTCAATTGAAATGACCTGTCCAAAACAATTTATTTAGTGAATGAATCAAAATGACCACTAGATGGCACTAATAGTCATGTTTAATGTAAAGTTGTTTACGGTGTCATTTTTGTACAGGTGCACAATGACTATCTTATAACTTACAGAAAGCTCATTTAAGGAGCTTTTCCCCATTGTGTTCTAGATATAATTTTGATTTGTGCAAATCTTTGAGCACAGTTTAATACATTAACAAGCTGTAAAATACTGCTATTGGAATGGAAATTTAAAAAAAAACTTTTTTTTTTTTTTTTTTACAGCTACCTTTATTTTTATAAAAATACAAAACTTAAAAAAAAAAATAAAAAAAAAAGGTTTCCATAGGAAAGCAATAAAGATGCAATCCCATCTCTTTCATATCCATTTCAAATGCATCAGTGGCATACATTTCAGGTCAATAATACAGATTTCAGGTCAAAAATAATATTAAAATTAACTTACTAATCAAGTATAAAATGGATTGGTCACTGAGGAGGAGGAAATCTGTATGAGTCTGTGTGAAGGGTAAGATCTCATTTTCAAAGATTGAAAAGCAGCCAGAATCTGGCCTCATTTTACAAGTATGGCAAAAAAAAAAAAAAAGAAA
>NW_015644632.1:304586-308919 GCF_001515625.1 Sinocyclocheilus rhinocerous | reverse complement strand
TGGCCTTACAAGTATAAGTATGGAAAAAAAAAAAAAAAGAAATATACAGCCACAGGACTGTGAGCGTGTTTGTGCGTCTTTCAGGTTTGAGCATTTGGAACTCATACAAACGGAGGAAAAACAGCTGCATTTAGATTAGAAATTTAGCTATTGTTATTCAACAGCACATATTTGGATGTGGTGGACCTCAAGACAGGGTTTGGGTGTAAATCGGTGGAGAACTATGATAAACCGCTGTCTGAATGACGACTGGCTCTCGCTCTGGGAGTCAGCGTTGAAGAGCATCACAGCACTTGGGTAGGGCATGGCTTGGCTGGCACATCCAATGTGCTCTCGTGTCCACAGTGGGATGGCATGCTTCCAGTGCAGAGCTCCTCCGCAGGAAGTGGAATCCCCCGAGCACGGATATGCTGCATACACTGCCTGCAATGAAAGAGTCAATGAGCTCAGTCAGTCAAAACCATTTTCCTTTAACCATTCTTTCAGTACAAGAGTTTTGTTTGGATGGTGTTTTTAAATTAAAAATATTATTTCTTACCATTTTTGATATAATACAATATTTTAAGAATAAGCACAATTTACTGACAAATTCAATGTTATTCATTGTAATAGTTTTTATTTAGAATTTTTTTTTATTTTTGTATTTTGTTTTCACTTAAATTTTTAATCTTATGACGTTTATTAGTAATATTTTTGCGTTTTGTCATTTTATTAGCTTTGTTGATCCTGCTTGTGTGGATTTGTCAATTACGGTTTAATTTTTGTTTCAGTTTTAGTTGAATACATTAAGCGACTACATTTGTTATGATTTTAGTTAACTATAAAAACCCTGAATCAATTAAATAGTTACAATGAATTAAGGACGTCAAACCAATTCATTCTGAGTTTGACATCAGTAAGCCTTTTTGACAGATTAATTGAACAGAAATGGCTCATTTTGGTATGGTGTTCGGTCTGCTTTGACAATAGAACTCAAGCATTAAAAGAGCTGTTAAAGCTGAAAGTAATGAAAATGGGCTCCCAAATCCTACTTACCAGGCTTTGCGGGACATGATGTAATGGATATCGGGTTTCTGGAAGCCATTGAAGGTGGAGGATGCGGCTACAGTGTAGGCACCCATGTTTTCAAACAGCAGCCAGTCGCCCACCTGCATGTCAGGCAGGCTGCACTGCTCCACAATCCGGTCCAGCCCATCACAGGTCGGGCCCCAAATACTGCATGGGTACATGCGCTCGTCAGGCTTGGGTTTCTGCAAAAGATTATGGGTTACAGGTTGGTCTTAGGGAAGAAACACCATCGAACACAAACAGGAATCTGATGGACTCATTTCCGTACCTTGTGCAGAGTTGGCAGGACATGCGCATGGTCATACAGAATGCAGTTGAAGGAACCATAAACACCATCGTTCACGTAGTACATCAGGGTTCTGTCATTGGCCCAATCCTCTTCTTCTGGAAAAAGAAATAAGAAAAGAAATTAAGTCAGTTAAATCAAATCATTTTTATGTAACGCTTTACACACTACAGATGGCTTCAAAGCAGCACCTCAGGTGTAAACGGGACAATAACGGTGTTATTCATTGCCATAATATTGATAATATTACTGAATATTAGTGTCTAGTTACTGAATATAGTCCTTTGATTTAAAGTCTGAGAATGAACATTTTAAGAGCACATTAGAAACAAACATGGTTTTGAATGTTTGCTTTTACCATCTGAGGACGATTGCTCCTTCATGATGACCTTTTTGGCAATGATGTTGACAGCCAGCGTGTAAGCAGACGCTACATAATAGCGGCCAGGTTCAGCAATGATCCTCACACCGCAGTCAACAGGGAAATATTTATCCAGTGCAGGGTTAATCACAGCAGCGATCTGCCAAGCAAAAAAAAAAACCCCACAAGTTAAGTTTGGTATAACCTAAACATCTTTGGTCACTTGAAGTTAAGATGGTGATTAAAAATAAATACCTCTTCAAATTTCAGTTTGGTGTTATCCGAGCCTGGAAAGCCTCCACCAATATCAAGCAGGGTCATGTTATATCCCAGCTCCGCCTGGTGGACAACGCATTTTTCAGGCTAAGTATATTCTATTGAATAAATTCATGTATTTTGAATTTTTATAGTATAAGGCCACTCACCCCCATGTCAAAAACACAGCGTGCATCTGAGATTGCCTGGCTGTACGTCTCGGGATCAGTGCAACCGCTGCCCACATGGAAACTGACTCCAATCACGTCCAGCCCGAGCTCCTTCGCCCTCTCCAGCAACAACCGACTGCACTTTAACGTGGCGCCAAACTTCACACTTAACCTGCACACGGCCTTGGAGTCGTCAGTGGCGATACGGAGAACCAGTCTACAGCCAAAGAAAACGTGTTTCATTGACAGGAAAATCATCAATGCACAAAATCATATTTTGTTTATATATTTTGTTTACACTTTTAAGCAATGTTTTTTTTAAACTGATGCATTTTCAAATAGTTATTCTAGCAAAATGCGCAAAAACAAATATAATTGCAGTAATTATTATACTTGTTTTATTGACTAATGCCAATTTAAATGGTCAGATATCACATATAATCTGCTTTATATCAGTCATCGGCCACCCTGTTCTCGACCATCAAAAACATCCATACGAGTAGACCACTATATGAAGTGAGACCTGGTCTTCTAGTGAAGTTACTCACTTGGCATTGTCATGGCATCGTGCCACCTTCATGAGCTCCACTTCACTGTCAAACGTCATCATCTGCACTCCATGAGCACAGGCGTATTTGATCTGAGACACCTGCTTGCAGGGATTGGCGTAGATGATCCTGCTTGGCTCCACACCCACAGACTGCACGATCTGGATCTCGGTCTAGCAGAGGAGACGAGGATTAGAGGTCGGGTTAATACAGGATTCACGCTGCTAAACATTCTTGCAGTTCGGTGCTGATGTCGTGTGCTCATTGAGACACATGGAGAAGTCACATTCGTGATTTAAGGAACTTGAATGAAAGATCTTCCACATACCTTGCTCGCACAGTCGAACCCGGCTCCCAGAGATGCCAGTGTCGTGACGACAGCCCTGCCGTCATTGCACTTCACTGCATAGAACGGTGTGATACGGGGTAAAACGCGCAACCAACGGAGGTGCTTCTTCAGGACGTCACCCAGGTCGGCCACATAGAAGGCATCTTTGTCATCCTAAACGAAGAAGAGATGGGATCAGAATGGTGGATGGCATATGCAGACCCATTTAGGGAAAATTATAATGATATAATAATAGCAAAATCTAAATTGACACAAATAAAAAAAAAAAAAGCATGTAGGTATGACAAAATGTTCACTTACTGATAGTGATGACTCGTTGATCTTCTGCTCCACGATATCACGGGCACAGAACCCCTCCTCCAGGAAGGTGAAGTCAAAGTCTGATCCAGTCAAAGTGGTCATGGTGTCAAGAGGTCAAGAAACTGTTAAAGAAAATGACAGGAGTGTTATAAAATGTCACCACTAAGATAAACTCCACTCAGTGGCTGTTCAAGACCAGGAAAGGTACTATCTCTGTCTGTGTACACAAAGTAGTGCCTTATCTTTGCTTCAAAGACAGATTAGAGACTGTACAAAGGCAACACACTGACCGCGATCACAGGAAACTGCAGCTACTGTGCATTACACATGCTACAAATCAGTGTTAATTTAGTATTATTGAGATACTATTATAGTTAATACATTTATTTAGTTGTTTAATTTTTATGTTTTCCACGGTCATTTTAATTGTTTTAACTTCTAATAATTTTGTTTTAATAATTTGTATTAGTTTTAAATATATCTATATATTATTACTTTATATTTCCGTTTTATTTCAAGTAACAAGTGCTTTTTTCGCCAACTATAATAATAATATTATTATTATTATTATTATTATAATAATAAGCACTCGCATAACATCAACTTAAGTTAAAATGATTTTTAAGCTCTCATTTTACCCAGTCATCCGGGTTTCACAACTGCTAACCAATTTTTTTTTTTAAATAGCGATTTCACTGACAAAGAGCTCAGTGAAATCGCTAACATTTTAGATCTAAACATTACTAAAAACATTCACAATCAAAACACCTACGACTTAAGATTTTATTAATTTCCACAAAATTCTGTAGAATTATTAAAGGGTTAGTTCACCCAAAAATGAAAATTGTCATTAATTACTCACCCTCATGTCGTTCCAAACCCCGTAAGACCTCAGTTCATCTTCAGAACACAATTCAAGATATTTTTGCTCTCTGACCCTCCCATAGACAGCAAGGTAACTACCACGATCAACGTCCAGAAACGTAGCAAGGAGAT
>NW_015644632.1:302268-304374 GCF_001515625.1 Sinocyclocheilus rhinocerous | reverse complement strand
AGCTGGGCCCCCCCACTCAAAACTGCGGTTTTTGTCCCTTTTTTTCTTGACAAGAAATGCATTTATTAAGATGCGGAACCTTCAGCTTCACCTCAGCGTCAGGCGCGAGTCAAACGAGCGCGGAAAAGCTACAGCAGCCGAATGAGCTTCAGTAGAACAACTGTGAACTGCGGTCTGATCAGATGTTGTTAGACTATATGTCAGTAAAACACATTTTCCTGTCCCATCAGCCGTTTTACTGTCCTCACGCCGCACTCTTCCACACTTTGTTGTCATCCTGCCAGATGTGATGAAATTAGGAGTGGACGCTACACCTAAATATACCAGCCCTAAAACTCCCCATAATCAAAGGAGTGGACTAATTATGGTTATATCCTGTGCACCTGGGGCCGGAAACAAATACATTTTTCCACTCTTCTATTTAAAAAAAAACACAATAGGAAAATGTGATCCATTAAGGCATTTGATGGGATTACAAGTGCTGTAGACTTCACTGTATAGACTGCAGAAGCATATCAGTTGCCATCACTTCATGATTATTTTATCTTAACAGCCGACTATCAGACAGCTGCTATCTTTGAATGGGAATAGTTAATTCAGTTCTTTATAGTCTTTCAGTTGGCTACAGACCAATGCAATTATCTTTATTGTCACCGCAATTACCATAAACTGTAGTCAAATAAGTTCACCTACAGTCTGGGTCATAACATTGGTAATTATCTCAACATATGCAAATGTAAGTCTCTGTGAATCTACAGGTTTAATATTCACAGAGTAGTGCTCCTGTAAATGAAAATGTCACCATTTGTAAAATCTTAGAATATAGAAGTTAATAGAGCAATTAACACACACTTTTTATTTGATCTATTTGAAATGCATGCGGCCAACACTAGTCCATCTGAATAACTGTCAATCACTTCTAATCACTTAATGAAAAATCACATATCACGTTTATGAATGTATACAGAATTGAACTTAAGTTAGAAATGTTTCATTAAAAAATCATTTAAGAGACATTTAGAACTGGAAAAAGCCATAAACCTCTGTATTTCCATCCATATTCTCACATACTCGCTGTGGCTTTTGCCCTGATCTCGAGAAACTCTGTGATCCATGATGACTGCATTGCTGTGGTCAGGAATATGTTTCCGAGATGCAAATGAGCCCGGAGCTTTTCTAATTCATCGTCTTGCAGAATCCAGACAGACCTTTCCAGAACTCTTGATTTTTCCTTCAGAGGTCAACTAGACCATGAGGTCATTGTTTATGACTCTCCTCAAACACCACAAGCCACAACACTTTTTCATGAACGCAGTAATAGACCTATTTAATGGGTAAGAAGGTTCCTATGTCAGTTTTCCCCTTCCTTTACTATTTTAAGGCTCCATGCAACACATTTAATATGGCAACATTTTCCACCCTTGTCAAGATGTTGAGATGTCAGTCGGATTTCCTAATCTGTCAATCATGGATTTTCCTCAGAAGTGAGACATCCTGGAAAGGAATTAAAGACTGGCCTACTTCATGATGTCTCTCTTTTCAATAAGGCTCTTTTCCTCTATTTAAAACAATGTCGTCAGATGTGCAGTTGACAACTATTGTAATACACTGGTGTTTACAGCTGTGTGTTTGTTTGGATAGAGAAAAAAATGGCACATGCACAATATCATCTATGTATTCATGTTTCCGAAATAAGATATACACGACACCAGGGGTGGGGATCTTCAGTCGGTTAGTTTACCGACTTGAGAATCTTAAAATCCTTACATTTACATATCCTTACATAAGTAATTAAGTACTTTTTAAAATAATTACAAATTGAAAAAAATAATTAAAACAGTTGTATGTTAAGAATTTTAAACTAATATAACTTCAAAACATACAAGCAAGTAGCAAATAATAAAGAGGAGCATAGAAACATATTACAAACAACAAACAAAGAGTGCTTTCAGTATTTAAGATTAACGGAACGTTTTCCATTCAAGAACTGTGAGTAATTTTTCTTCATCTTTACTGTTGTTTTTTAC
Source organism: Sinocyclocheilus rhinocerous (assembly GCF_001515625.1). Classification (NCBI taxonomy): domain Eukaryota; kingdom Metazoa; phylum Chordata; class Actinopteri; order Cypriniformes; family Cyprinidae; genus Sinocyclocheilus; species Sinocyclocheilus rhinocerous. The sequence goes on along the minus strand of NW_015644632.1, from coordinate 302,347 downwards.
TATGACATCATAGACAGCGGGAGATATATTAAGCCGCATACACGCACGGATCTCTTTTGAAATATAAGAAGTAATGTGG
>NW_015644632.1:261530-301002 GCF_001515625.1 Sinocyclocheilus rhinocerous | reverse complement strand
AAAGAGGAGCATAGAAACATATTACAAACAACAAACAAAGAGTGCTTTCAGTATTTAAGATTAACGGAACGTTTTCCATTCAAGAACTGTGAGTAATTTTTCTTCATCTTTACTGTTGTTTTTTACTATGACATCATAGACAGCGGGAGATCTATTAAGCTGCATTCACGCACGGATCTCTTTTGAAATATAAGAAGTAACTGAATGTGGCTTGTCCTGTCCGTTTAATCCCTTAAGACATAACTGGCTGTTTACATACATTTTGCGTCATAAAACCATTTTGAGACGCAAGTGCATTAAACCATGCGCGAGCAGTCTTCACAAACAAAGCGCGTCAGCATTTGAAATTGAAAGCAGTTAGTTAGGTTCATATTTTAAATATATAAGTTCACTGCATTCCAAACCACATAAATGATAACGAGACCGCACACTTCAAGTGTAACATCAAACAAAGCGCGAGTCTCTCACAGCGCATCCGGTGCAATGAAGCCCGCGAATGTTCTTGTAATTCGCTTCAACCTTTCCGAACTTTATGAAAGATTATTTTACAGAATGTTCGAGTGGTGTATGTGTGTGAGGAATTGGAAGCAAGCAGAATACAGGTGTTTCTAAAGCAAACTCGGCGTCATCGCGCATGTGGTTAAAAACTCAGCTCAGAATCGATTCTGAATCGTTGGAGAGAGAATCGTACGGTGGCCGAGAAGTGCAAAACAAATCACAATTCTGAAAACAAAATAACAAATTACAAACGCAAATGCTAAAAAGTCTAAAAAAAACAAAATAACAATTCAGAAAACACAACAACAATTCAGAAAACATCATAACAAGCAGAAAACACAATGACAAATTCGAAAACAAAATAACAAGTCAGAAAACACAACGACAAATCAGACAAACCGGAAGAGGTAGGTATAGTTTGAGACAGCGCCATTGGTTTGGGATTACTCACCGCTGACTGGACGAGACATCTGTCAATCAACGTATACAGGAAGAACCAGCCGAAGAACAGCAGAGTCGTGGTAGAAAGTTCGGAGATGGTATTAAAGTAGCTCAGTTTAAATGTATTGTATGAATTGCCCTTACTATGGAATAAAAAATACGGAGTGTCTATTTACACTTAGTGCAAATAGCCCGCCTTGTTGGCAGTAATTCCGCTCTCCAACGTGTGATTGGGATAGTCAACACTTTAAAAGTGGCTGTAAAAAATCAGCTCCAGTGGCGCAGATGGATAAGCTTGTGTTGTCGGCTATTTGACGCGATCGACCTGGGTTCGATCCATAGACTGTATAAAAACATGGACGTAGTGTCCGTGACGTCACCCGTAGATTTCCGAAGAGCGTTTTTGAAGCTCAAAAGTGGGAGGAGGCGGCCGTCGCCATCTTGGCAGCGCGTCACCGCGCGTCACTCCCGGATAATCGAAAATGGGCAAAGAGGCGGGAGCAGGTTGCTGAAGCCACGCCCACCTAGCGCGACGGTGGTGACAGCAGCGGCAATCCACCTGTCACTCAAGTGGCCACGCCCTTGCAGATGGATAAGCGCGTGTCGTTGGCTTTTTGATGCGATCGACCCGGGTTCGATCCCGTCTTTTGCCGAACTTTTTTTTCCTCCCTTTTCAAATCTCGTATTAGCAATGGATTCTATTTACACTAAGTGAAAATAGCAGTATTTTTATCAATATGCTATTTACACTAAGTGCAAATACCTATTTACATTATGTTAAAATAGCAGGATTTCTACTATCAAGTATACTACTTGTTGCAAATAGTGGCAATTATCTGCACTTCAGTATTGTAGTACATTATAAAACAGTATGCAATAATAACATATTGAGTGTAAATTATAATTAAAATTTTTATTATTAAATGGATGCCACCTTATTGGTACAATAAAGCCCTCTCTACACCTACCCTAACCCTACCCGATACTTTCTTTTCAACTTTTTGATTATTTCCTTAATTTTTATTGAAAATAAATGCCTTTACGATGTGATACGAGATTTGAAAAAAGAGAAAAAAAAGTTCGGCAAAAGGCGGGATCGAACCCGGGTCGATCGCGTCAAAAAGCCAACGACACGCACTTAACCATCTGCGCCACTAGAGCTGTTTATGTACAGCTGCTTTTAAATTCATACAATAAATTTAAACTGAGCTACTTTAATACCATCTCCGAACTTTCTACCACGACTCTGCTGTTCTTCGGCTGGTTCTTCCTGTATACGTTGATTGACAAATGTCTCGTCCAGTCAGCGGTGAGTAATCCCAAACCAATGGCGCTGTCTCAAACTATACCTACCTCTTCCGGTTTGTCTGATTTGTCGTTGTGTTTTCTGACTTGTTAATTTGTTTGCGGATTTGTCATTGTGTTTTCTGACTTGTTATTTTGTTTTCGAATTTGTCATTGTGTTTTCTGACTTTTCATGTTTTCTCAATTGTTGTTGTGTTTTCTGAATTGTTGTTTTGTTGTTTAGACTTGCATTTGCGTTTGTAATTTGTTATTTTGTTTTCAGAATTGTGATTTGTTTTGCACTTCTCAGTCACCGTAGAATCGCGATGCATCGATGGATCGATTTTTTCTCCCACCCCTACACGACACGGAGGCTATTCTACCTTGTTCTGTGTACAGTACACACAGTCTTGAACTTATGACCTCTAAAGCTTTATTATAGCAACACGGATAGTTTTGAGTCTAAGCAGTTTGAAGGATGTGCCTTATTTCATCAAACCCAAACACTTGACATAAACACTGAGAACGTGAGGGGTAAATAACTGGGTAAGTGACACAATTGCACACGAGATTTTGTTTCACTTATCAATATAATCAAGGATAGAAACATCTCAAGAGTCCTCAAACATAACATCAAAACAAAATCTTCAGACAATATTTTAGTAAAATATCTATTATATATAGTAAGCAGTCATCTAGCAACCACTTAGCCACATGCTGAAAACCTGAATTTCGGGATATCACACAAAAACATGCTCAATTAAGGCAGTATTTTTTATTCAATAAAAAAGCATGCATAAACTAGAATGGAAACACATTTACCTAATACATTCCAGGATGTGCAACCCAAACACTGTTTTAGTCATTTTGAAATGCCTGAGCCAAAAATGATTTGGTATAATCACTTCTCAGAACTGTCTCACACGACTGTGTTCCCAAACATCATGTACCCGAATGCAAGATAACATGATAACTTCTACGTGCTCGGAGGCACAGGTCATTTAAAAAGAAGAAAAAAGAGTCACAAGCTTTACTGATTGCAACTTTATTAATATTTCATTATTGATACTTTGTGCCAGTTTCCAAAGAACTGAATATTATGTTCTCTGGACCAAATGAGACGGAAAACGCAAATGTTTTATCCGATATTCCAAATTTTTGCACATATTTCATTCACAACTTTAAATGAAAACTTAGCTAGTGACAAGCTCTTGCACCCCTAAAAATAAAATTTTTCACACTTTTCCTGAAAGTGCATAATGTGTGTGGAGTGACAGTGATTAGAAGAAGGAGGTTTCTATGTCACAGCCATCAGTAACGGTCACCTATAAGCTGCTGTATTTACCAGGACTCAGCAGGTCACTGTTATTCAGAGACAGCATCTGTGATGGATACAGACCTAAGAGCATTTATTTATATAGGTGGAATGTCAGCACAGGTCACAGTTTAGACCTCACGCAGGATGTGTAAACCTGGGTAAAGAGATTCTCTCCTCTTTGAGCCAGCAGAGTCTGGATTAAACTTGTTCTTGATCCTGTTACGACTCACACATAAACAATGTGTAAAGTGCTTTTAGAGCATGCTCACTCTTTATGCATGTGATGACTGTTACCTAAAACGTTTACATGATTCATCTGGCAGGCACTTCTTTCCTAAGTGACTTACAGTATATTCAAACTTTACACTTTATTAAGTGCATTCTCTAGAAACTGAAACATGAACATTGCTTTAGTTAGGCTGCAGAAACTCACACATGACGGCGTTTCCAGGTAGGGAGCATCAGATCATGACGCACTTACAGGTAGGTAATAGTCTCTAATACTGAAGCTATCAAATGGAAATGGTATAAGACAGCATTGGAGGGTCAAATCAGTTTTTTTTATTATTATTTATCAAGATGAAAACATGCTTTAATGCTTGTGCTGTGCCAGAATTATTAATTTACCTAATGTGGTGTTCCCTGTCAAAAATGAATGCTTATACACTCTCAGAAAAAAAGGTACAAAAGTTGTCACTGGGGCGGTACCTTTTTTAAAAGGCACACCTTTGTACCAAAAGAGTCCATAATGGTACCTTAAAGGTACACATTAGTACCTAAAGTGTACATATTAGTACCTAAAAGGTACAAAAGTGTACCTTTTGAAAAGGTACCTCCCCAGTGACAGCTATTGTACCTTTTTTTCTGAGAGTGTATTACCACCAAATTTTGGATTCAATCTTTTTATAAACTTGTTTCTTTCAGTTAGCACAGGTTTTGTATTTATTTTTGGAACTGGTTAGACGTTGGCCTCACTGATCTGAGCTTATGCATTATTTGTGGATAATTTTGGGTGGAGGTGTATAAGCTCAGATCAATGAGGCTTACAACCAACCAGTTCCAAGTAGGTGCTACTCTTATACTAAAAATAATTAATCAGAAGTATGCATTGCGAAATTTCTTACTATGAAAATTCTTTCTACATTACAACAACAGGTCACAAATTCAGTTGAGTACATAAAATTAGGAAACTTACAGGGAACTTGATATCAAAGGGTCATTGTGCGTTCAGTTTCAGTTTCATCTTTTTCGAAAATGTTTTCGAAAGAAGTCTCAGAAAGGCTGGATTTATTAGATCAATGAAATATTAACATTTTTAAATAATTGTTTTCTATTGTAAAATGTCATTTATTTCTGTGATCAAATCTGAATTTTCAGCATCATAACTCCAGTCTTCAGTGTCACATGATCTTCAGAAATCATTCTGATATGCTGATTTGCTGCTCAAGAAACATGATACATTTTTTAAAGATTCTTTGATGAATAGAAAGTTCAAAGGAACAGCATTTATTTGAAATCTTTTGTAACAATGTAATTTTATACACATTTAGTTTTTAAAGATTGAAGAAAGGAGTCATGGTTTTCATCGGAGTGAATCTTTCTCTCTGTATTTGGTGCTTCCGCTGGCTGTGGGAATGTGAGTAGTCTTTCTGTAGAATATTTCAAGGTCATGTCAGGATGTGTGAAGGAGGACTTTGTCATTTGACTTGAAGTTGCCATCAAATGAGCTTTATCGAGCAGCGAAAATACTTTTAATTGCATTTGTAGTACTCATGTATTAAAATGAATAGCAGAGACTAGGATGTTTAAACATCAAAACCCAGCCTTTTTGATGATGCATTTGGTGAATTCTGAAGTTTTGCATGTGCACCACTTACTTGTGACAAAACAGTGATTAAAAACTGTATTACGTTTGAAATTATTTAAAGCTTTTCTGGAGCTCTGGAGGTTGGCGCTTAAGTAATCTATTAAATAATGTCTACTGTTTATCTTTTCATTTAAGAAGTAGAAGCAAATGATTGAACAAATAAACCACTATTTTGGCTATTCTAAGATAATTCCACTTTTGATGACCAACCTGCTCTGTTTAATGAGTTAAAAGCGTAATGACTTTAACAATCAGTGTTATTAAAGGGTTAGTTCACCCAAAAATGAAAATTAGCCCATAAATTACTCACCCTCAAGTCATCCTAGGTGCATATGACTTTCTTCTTTCAGATGAATCCAGTCAGAGTTATTGTAAAAATTGTCTTTGATTTTTCAAGCTATTTAATGCCACTCAGCGGGTGTTGCAGTGCTTCGGTTCAAAAGCAGTGAAATAAAAAGCGCTAAAGCCGTGTGAGACACTTTTTTTATGGATGGGCGCTTTTTATTTAATTTATTTTGGACTGATGCATGCAACACCCGCTGAGTGGCATTAAACAGGTTGAAAGATCAAAGACCATTTTTAATATAACTCCGACTGAATTCAGACTGGATTCGTCTGAAAGAAGAAAGTCATATAGACATAGGATGAGTTGAGGGTGAGTAATTTATGGGCTAATTTAAATTTTTGGGTGAACTAACCCTTTAAGTTTAAGAGCAAAGAAGTGGATGGATTTGCATGGCTTTTCTCTCTGTTACATCATGTCTCAAGAGGTTTGTGATCACAATCTTCTGCGGCCGTATTTAAGCCCCAGTTCAAGACAAAATGCATTAGATTACACATTCCCCTGCTTTTGATCTTTCTCGGCTATAGCTTTAGCAGGTGAAAGTGGACTGCAAAGTATACGCCATTTATTTCAGACTTTTGCAACAAAGAGATGGCGCTCAATACATTTCATTTATGTGCTGTTGAGATTGCGATGGCTGTCAGGTGCCTTCGTACTAGACAGACAGGCAGAACGAGAGCCAAGACCCGATGTAGTGAGATCTCTCGGTTTCTCGAGTCAGCGCATTTCTCTTTTCAGTACCTCCCGCAGAAAACCAGGCAGACAAAAGAGGGAGATCAGAAGGAAAGCGCAAATGAGAGCAGGATCAAAAGAGGATAAACGAGGCCAGACGGAGTGCAAAGAAGAGAAAGCAAAGAGAAGCTCGCCACGATTGAGACCACTTTTTTACACACATGAAAGGACACTTCAGAGAATGACAGTGCTGCCAGAGATAGGCTCATGCCCTTTTGAAAAAGAAGTGCGCTTAACAGTATTGAATGTGCACTTGTAGTGTACTTCAAATATATAGTATATTTTTAAAAACTGTACTTGCAGATAATGTAACAGTAATGAAAAAAGGCCACTTAAGTGACGCTTGTGCACTTTGAAATAATGTCAAAAAGTCAGTTTAAAGTACATTTTAAATCACTTTATAAAGCATTGACTAACTCAATATTACAAGTAAACAAGTAAATGTACTAAATTAAAATTTCATTACAAATGTGATTACAATATATTTAAATACATGACATACAAGTTTCAATAGATATGACATTATAGTATATTTTAGTTTACCATTAATGCTTGTCAGTACATTCAGCAGTTCACTTTAACCAGATTTGAAAAAGAAAAGAAGTAGATATGAAATTACATATAAAGATATACTAAAGTCCTAAGTAAAAAAAAGAAAGAAAAGTTCTTAAGTTCAATAGTTGAATTTAATATAAATTACAATACATTTTCATTTTTCTTAACAGTACCAGATTAGGATTCTTCATCTTGTACAGTAACAAAACAATGTGAACCCTTCACAGAGTTAAAAGGAAAATGTGATACAAATGTTTTCATGTTTTTGTGACGTGGCATAAACCCAAGTAAAAAACAAACAAAAAAAACAACGTATAAATTCAAATTTTCTTTCACTTGTTTAGTGGAACAGAGCTGGACACACTTACATTCTCTGTAAAAAAAAAAAAAACGATTGTTAGGAAGCCAATTACAATTTGAAATTTTATAAACATTTCAGAAGGATGTCAAGTACCTGTTGAGGGTGTGCTTACAGTCTGTTGGTGGACGGTTGAGCTCCAGAAATTCAATAATGAGGTGACTTTGAATGGATTTTTTCCCCGTTACAATAAAAAAAAAAAAAAAAGGTGGGAATAAAGAGCCCAAAAATGGTTAACTATTGTTTTTTTTTTCTTTTTCGTTACATAACAGAAAATATAATGCTCAATTTAAAAATACATCACAATAAACGTTGATGATGTCATTATTTATAGCAGTGGTCCGGGAGGCACCCCAACACTGCACATTTTGCATGTCTCCTTAATCAAACACACCTGATTCAGGTCATCAGTTCATTAGTAGAGACTCCAAGACCTGAAATTGGAGCGAAAGGAGACGTGCAAAATGTGCAGTGTTGGGGTGCCTCCAGGACCAGTGTTGGGAACCACTGATTTATAGTAGTAAACTAAATTTAACACAAGCAAGCTAAATTAAGAAAATATATTCATTATGGATATGGCCTTTATAATAAACAATCTTTATACCTTTTATGAATGTGGGAAAAAGAAATGTATGACAAATATTAAAACAATCAAACTATGAATATGATAAAAACGAATACATCTGTCTGTAACTGCATTTTTTTTTTTTTCAGTTGGTATAAAGTTTTTTTTTTTCAGTGCATGCATTGATTGGATCGTTAAAAATGGGCATTATATACCAGAATGATACTGGCTAGGCGTTTGAAGGTTATGTCAGAGCTAATCATTACAATTTCATGGAAGATTACGAAGATAAATATTTTCTTTGGAATTAAGTGTACAAAAAAAAAAGCCTCACAATAAGACCAGGAGCATGTATTAAGAAAGTAAATAGGGTGAGCTTTGATTTCATGTTGCTAGTGTTCTCTAGCGTCGCTTGATCTGTCTGCACACAAACTACAACAAATATGAGATGAAAAGTGTGATGAAGTGGAGAGAAATTCCCAGCTTTCCTCTGGACTCTCCAGCACTGAGCCTGTAAATCCCAGCGCGGCCCTGAGACGGTCCCGGGCTCAGACAGTGACGTGTAGAGGGGCGGCTTTTTGACCCGGATCGCTGAGGGGGGATTACTCTGAATAAGCACACCCTCTTTTGTCTGGCTCTGTGAAACCAACCAAAGCTCTTCTCTTCTTTCATATCATCCACTGGACACCAAAGAAAACTTACACTGAAGTAAAAGTAAAGCATTAATTTTGGTAATATTTTTTGCTAAATATTGAGCTCACATATAGTTTCCCCAGAATTAGTCTGAACACTTACCCTGGACGGCTTCATTTTTTTTCACATTTTGTTATTTTGCAGACTGTTCACACCAAGACAAATATTTGGCACAAAATTTCAGTGCAATAAACATTTTAATTTGATGTTAATGCGTCTCTTAAGACCGAGAAACATTTGCATGCCTTTTTTTTTGCCATTGCACTGTGAAGAAAGCTGGCCAACCTATAGAGTGCTGCAGGGATTACATATTTTTATAAGACAAAACCCAGAAATGTCAGATTCCATTGTCTTGAAATCAATGGATTTTTTTTGAATGGGGTTTTGTGATTAAATGCCTAAAATAAGGTGAACACAAGCTCAAGATATTTTAACGTTTTAACCTATTACATAATACATCAGTAATACCCTCTTGTGAATTTTATTTTTATTTTTTACCTGTCTTGAAAAAGGCTGTTGCTAAAAAGTGTTTTAAAGGCAGAGTAAGTGATTTCTGGTAGCCAATGTTGATATTTGAAATCACCAAAACAAACACGCCCCTACCCCAAAAGGGTCTTGCCCCTATTTTGATAGCTCCGCCCCACACATACGTACGCAACCCAGGCAACGATTAGTTCTGTGAAACAAAGCAAAACCAATGTTACACCGTGTCTACGGACGTGAGCGGCGCGGCGCAACAAATCCCCGACAGAAAACTGCTGCCGGGTTCTATTTATGACGTGCTGACACAAATTTCAAATGGTTTTCAACGGTCGTTTGATCGCGTCCAGTGTAGGCAGACTTTAGCTGTTGTAGACACGGTGTTACTCACCTATTGAGAAGAAACAAAGCAACCTCGGCGTCCGATCGCAGGCCTCCGCTCCTTGAGTTCTCTCCAGCGCTGGAAAGCTGATCCGATATTTACACGGGTCCTACTTCTTGCCTTATCGTTCCGCAGACATTTTCCTCTTTTGTTTTTTATCCGCCATCTCTATCTTTCTGTCGCTCGGCTCGGCTAATGTCCGTACCATGCACTGAAAGCTCTCTCCTCCACATCACGAGTAGACACGCCCCTTATTGCTGATTGGCTACAAGTTTGTTTTGCTATTCGGCCCGAATCAGTTTTCTAAAGTGTTTTTGAAAAATCACATACCCTGCCTTTAAGGAGACTACAGAGGTTGTCGGGACATTGAACGTCACAAAACCGAACAAATGAACTCATCAGGTGTTTAGTTGCTTTTACAGCCTCATTGTGTTTAAAATCGCACTCTTGAAACTATTCTAACTCAGTCTTTAAGGGAAATCAAAATAGGCATTTTCAAAATGATATAATAAATGATCTGTGGGGTATTTTGAGCTGAAACTTCACAGACACATTCTGGGGACACCAGAGATTTATATTATATATTGTAAAAAGGGGTATATGTCTCCTTTAAAGGAAGAACTGACAGAAGATTAATTATAGTCTACATGTAGCTTTTTATTTCTTGCTGATTGTATTTAGGCTTCAAAATCCATAAACTTGTGTTCAGTTGTGAAGATTATCAGGATGAAGAAAACATGCAAGAATCATAAACTTCTGTTGGACACAGAGCTTATTTTCTACAATAATCCAAAAGCCAATGGAAAAAAAAAAAATCATATATTGTTTTTTTTTTTAAGGGAACCAGGGTGAAGCTAACGTCACTTTTCACTCCATATGGCATAATGACAAAGCAAAAAAAAAAACAGATCTGGAGAAATGTAGCAGTGCATCACTTGCTCACCAATGGATGCTCTGCAGTGAATGGGTGCCGTCAGAATGAGAGACCAAACAGCTGCTAAAAACGTCACAATAATCCATCGGTGCATAAAAACAGATCTGGAGAAATGTAGCAGTGCATCACTTGCTCACCAATGGATGCTCTGCAGTGAATGGGTGCCGTCAGAATGAGAGTCCAAACAGCTGATAAAAACATCACAATAATCCATCTGTGCATATTTCTCTCCTGATTCAGACAAGATGACTTTTTCACTGGAGGAAGAGTTATTATGGATTATGGACTATTTAGATGGAAGCAATGGTTTAAACTTAATGTCTTAATGAGGGATTTATTTTCTACCAACACGCAGCTTTTTGCTTCTCAAGACGTTAATTGATGGACTGTTGATTATTGTGATGTTTTTAATCAGCTGTTTTTCCATTGGCTTTTGGATTATACTACAAAATAAGCTCTGTGTCCTCCAGAAGTTTAGGATTCTTACATGTTTTCTTCATCCTGATAATCTTCACAACTGAACACAAGTTTATGGATTTTGAAGCCTGACGTGATGCTACATTTCTCCAAATCTGATGAAGAAACAAACTCATCTACCTCTTGGTAATCGTGTTTTAATACAGCCGGTCTTCATTACTCCTATTTCAAACCATTTTTGTGAAATGTTTTGCTTGGAAAAGTGTTCTTGTGCTTTTCTTTACAATAAATGCCACTTGGTTTGATATTTTGAATATCAATTCAATGATATTGGCACATTTCAAATGTCCAACTGTGTATTTGTTTTGCATGAGGGAAGAGTTTTTATAGGACAGGACACTCTGAGTGCATCAGCGTCATTGTGTCATTGCATTAGCTCTTTATAAAGTCTTGCAGGTCATAAAACTCTATTGATTACCCTAGGAGCATGTTTTGGAAGCACAACACCTGAAATGATCGCTTAATAGCCCTTTATGTTCTTCGATCACTGGACACGAGCCTTGTATCAGTCGCAATTACTGTAAAAGCATCTTTTCATGGAAGAGCTCCAGCTGTAAAGTGCTCTGTCTTTGCCAATAAATGAGAAATACATTATAACATTTAAGCCCATATTTGTGCTCAGCCCTTGGTGAGGTCAACGAAACGACTACTGAGCAGCAACTATGCATCTAACTGCACATTAGTGCAGTGGACAAACTTTAGTGCACGTCACAGCTAGATCTTCTAATTTGATTATTTAGATAATGTTTTATTTGTTCTTAATATTTTTAAGTTGTATCCATTTTATAAAAGGCACTCAAGGCTGTGTTTACTGGCAAATTACGGCCTTTCGTTGTGACTATATTCAGAATGTATATAGTATGATTTCATGTACCATCTTCTAATGTTTTTCAGGAACTGACGAGGGAAAGACGATCTGAAACAATGCTATTATAGTATCGTTGAACTACTATTATACTATCCATTCATATTTTAAATTCATTTTTTTTTAAAGTTTTAGCTATTTTATTGTGTATTTTTGTTTTTATTATATACGTTTTTACATTTTGGTTTTAGTTATTTTAGTACGTTAAACTAAATGAAAATTTTAAACAAAAATTCTGAAATAAAATAAGTGTAGTATACACTCTAAAAAATGCTGGGTTAAATACAGCAATTGGGTTGTTTTGACCCAGCGGTTGGGTTACTACCCAGAAGGTTGGGTTAAACATTTAATCAAACCGCTGAGTCAAAACAGCCTAATTGCTGGGTTTGTCCCTATTTTACCCAGCACTGGGTTGTATTTAACCCAGCATTTTTTATAGTGTGTATGTATGCATTATATTCAGTTCACATTTTTTCTATTTTATGTAACAAGTTATTTTCAAGTAAATAATGCAATTGTCATGCCTGTCCCTCCAGGTATGCCAAAGAAGTATTTTAGCATCAGTGAAATAGTATTATAGTTTATTTTATTAATATCTTAATTTTTTTTATTTTAAAGTTTTAGAATTTTTTTTGTTTTTGTAACATTAGCTTATATATATATATACACTGTATATATATATATATATGTAGTTTTTAATTTTATTTCAGCTATAGTTTTGGTTATTTTTGTATAAGTTAAACTAAATGAAAATGAGAATTGTTGGTTTGGCAGCTATCGAAATAAAATAATATTTGATTTCAGTTACATTTTACTTTATTTCACGTAAGCACATTTCTATGGTTTTAGTTTTAGTTAACTATAGTAACCCTGCCCCAAAGATGAAAATACCCACTGCTACAACAGCGGCGAGATGTTTATGTGATCTGATATCAGAGGAAATCTGACACTGAGGGCAGGAGGAAGTGACTACAAGCAAATCTCAAATCAGATGGGCAATCTTGTGCTTTCACTTCTCAATTTCTCTCAACATTCAAATATCAGCAGCAGACAGTTTCATTTTCCATTATAGCAGATGTTATTTGAAAGTCTAGAAAACGTGGTGAACATCTGACTTTTAACTGTCTAAATTATAGTATACTGAGGGTGTTAGTTTATGCAATGTGAGGTTAGTTAAAATCAAGAGAATGGAAAACATCAGAGGATGGAGTGTGTCTGTTACATGTTTATAAGTCTATGTCTGTGTCCCAATTTGCATCTGTCCTAAATAGTGTACAATATTAGAATTATGTCTCTAAAATCATAGTAGTTTGCAAAATACAAATTTTTGGTACTTTTTCCACAGTATGCATACAGTATCTCACAGAAGGTTGTCACATGAAAAGATATAATAAAATATTTACAAAAATGTGAGGGGTGTACTCACTTCTGTGAGATACTGTATATATGTTTTGGGGCTTATATTGCACATGACACCTTGCACGTCTCAAAGGTAGCCTTTTTTAAAAGACATTTTGTCACAAACAAAATATGAAAAAAAAAAAAGTTTTGAGAGCAGTTTTAAATGTATGAACATATAAGTAGTAATACAGCAAAGTAATTTAGATACTAAAGGCTACAGGCAAACATAATAAATATGCAGTATATACTACGTCAGCATGCCTCCTGAAAGCTACAAGACTGTGATACAATATTAAACATCTTCAGTCATGCTGGAATAGAACTGTTCACACAAAGTTGAAACATAGCATTGTCCAAAATGTCTTGTGATGCTGAAGCATTAAGATTTGCATTCACTGGAAGAAAGATGCCTAGGCCTGAAAAAAAGAGCACCATACCATTATCCCTCCTCCACCTAACTTTACAGATGGCGCAATGCAGTCAGGCAGGTAATGTTCTCCTGGCATCTGCCAAACCCAGACTCACCATCAGACTGCCAAACAGAGACGTGACAGAACAGGTTTCCACTGCTCCAGAGTCCAGTATCTGTGTGCTTTACTCCACTCCGTCCGACGCTTGGTATTGTATTTGGTGATGTGAGGCTTGCATGCAGCCACTCGGCCATTGAAACCCATTCAATGAAGCTCCCGCCGCACAGTTTGTGTGTTGATATTAATGCCAGTGGAAGATTGTAACTCTTTAAGCTCTGGAATCTGCAGAGCGTTGGTGACTTTTACGCACCATGTGCCTCAGCACTCAGGGACTTTACATGGCCTTCTGCTTCGAGTTGCTGCTGTTCCTAAAATCTTCCATTTTCCAATAACACCACTTACAGTTAAAGGGGGATTATCTAACAGGAGTGAATTTTCACAAACTGACTAACTGCAACGGTGGCATCCTATCACACTTCACTGAGCTCTTCAGAACAACCCTTTCTTTTTTGCACATATGTTTGTTAATGCAGACTGTATGGCTAGGAGCTTGATTTTAATCACCTGTGGCAACAGGTCTGATTGAATTCTGAAAAGCTGTGTCCCAATACTTTTGTCTATATAGTGTGTGTAAAATGGGACATGGCCATGTTTGATTTTGCTGCGTTTAAGTAGTTTTGTATGAGTCAAACCCATGATTTAGTTGTACTCGTATAAAGAATCAAAAGCATTTCACAAATGATTAGCACCAAACGAGAATCGATGCTGAACGAGAATTGATTTGTGCGTGTAAATCAGAACAGGACAGAGCAGATGTTGATAAAAATGTATTTAGGTTCTTCACAAAACTCAAGGTCCTGTTTAGACTGTACTGAGAGATGTTGTGGAAAAAGGGAGGTCTGACGCACGCACACACACACACAAGCACGCGCACACACACAAGCGTGCGCACACACACACACACACAAGCGTGCACACACACACACAAGCATGTGCACACACACAAACGCGCGCACACACACACAAACGCGCGCGCACATACGCGTGCACACACACACACACATCTGGAACTGTAACAACAGTTTCTTGAAGCACAAAAGTAATTCCTGCAGATGTCTGTGATCAGGTTTTAAGGCTGTATAAAAAGCCCTGCATGTCAACGTCCATGAGCACGATCAGTCCTGAGTTTAAAAGGGTCTCCTTCCTCTTCCTCTTCCACCACCTCTTCCTCTTCCTCCCCCGCCGCCTCTTCCGCTTCCCCTTCCTCGTCCTCCCCTGTGAGAATGTAAGTGTCCAGCCGCCCGTCTGATCTTCCTCCTCTCCTCATGATGGTCACGTTCAGCCTGCTGTTGAAATCGTTGCCTCTCTGTCTGATGAAAGTACAAGTATAACAAACAATTAATGGCAAAGCCAAAATGATCCACAACTTGTCAAAGTTTTTTTTTTTTTTTAGAATTTGTTCCAAAAGGTTAAAAAAAGACTTGGCTGCATCTTAGCAGCGTTGAGTTTTGACTAACTAAAAGCAGGGACACAGTAGACTTACAGTAGCACAACAATAGCTCAGCTGTTTTAAAAATAGTGTGGCTCTTCCACTAACAGAGTAGTGGTCACTCAACTCACTCAGCTGCAATCAAATGCGCTCGTTCTCTCTCTTTCAAGAAGTACTGGGAAGCTTGATTCATTTTAGCGATTCATCAGCTTTCTTTAGTCATACTTTGGTTTGTTTGGACTGTTAAATAAACCAGTTCGGAAAAAGGTCCTTGCATGGCATTTTACATTATTTATAGTGAAATACAGCTGTTCATCAGTATATTTTTACTCCATTCTCCGTTTTGTTGGTGGTATAGTGTAATTTATCTATTCAAGTTGAATGAGATCATCTTAACTAAAATGGATAGAAAATCAACTACTGCTTGAACTTTTCAAAGTGCTCCAAACTAATCCACTATTACAACACTTTGTGTTGAATTCTTTGCTCTATTGTGAATGTAGCAGCACAGCCACAGAGAACAAGCAGGTGTTTTCATGAGGATAACACATCTGGAAAAGGAATAGTTCATCCAAACAATTCTCCAAGTGTACATTTATTTCCAAACCCACTGTAGTTCTTACATTAAGCCCAGTTTGAGAAACCCTGGTTTAATGCATTTTATGATGTTGATGTAAAAAAACAGAATATATTTTCTTTCTCTTTGCTTTTTAATATCAATATGGTAGAAGTAGTAGTAGTAGTAGTAGCCAGAATACATTACCTAAAATGAGTAACCTACATTACATTACTATCGCCAGCGAAAATCGCTTGGGTATGAACACAAAAGACGCGTCGAAAAACGTCGGCGATAAGCGCGCGCGATAATCGCCCCGTTGTGTACGAGGCTTTATGTTTAAAGTTCTTTTTGTTATACTAGCTTGTTATAAGCCACGTAATGCTTGAAATAATTCAGTAATAGTTCGAAAATCATTTTTAATGGACCTTTTTTTAACCTTTAAATAAAATATAAAAGAAAAGAAATCATGTTTTTTGTTTTGTCATATACTTGATACACCAGGCTTTTATTGCCCATATGTGACCCTGGACCACAAAACCAGTCATAAGGTAAAATTTTTCGAAATTGAGATTTATACATCATCTGAAAGCTGAATAAATAAGCTTTCCATTGATGTATGGTTTGTTAGGATTGGACAATATTTGGCCGAAAATCTGGAATCTGAGGGTGCAAAAAAATCAAAATATTGAGAAAATCGCCTTTAAAGTTGTCCAAATGAAGTTCTTAGCAATGCATATTACTAATCAAAAATTAAGTTTTGATATATTTACGGTAGGAAATTTACAAAATATCTTCATGGAACATGATCTTTACTTAATATCCTAATGATTTTTGGCATAAAAGAAAAATTTATAATTTTGACCCATACAATGTAATTTTGGCTTTTGCTACAAATATACCCCAACGACTTAAGACTGCTTTTGTGCTCCAGGGTCACATATAGTGATATAATGAGAATATGGAGGGGGAAAAACTGCTCAATTTTATTCAGAAGCCCAAACTGAACAAAAACAGCTATTTGGTGCATTTACTATTTATATGGTCAAAAATATAAATTAATGTGATTTTTTAACAGTATGCAATTCAGTACTCCTACAATGATTGCGAGATGAACAAATAAATGTTCCTCAAAACACTGTTGCATCATTATTTGATACAAATTATTTGATTTAACTGCGATTAATCACATCCAAAATAAGAGTTTTTGTTTACTCAATATATGTGTGTGTACGGTGTATATTTATTATGTATATATAAAAGACACACACATGCAGTATATATTTTGAAAATATTTACATGTATATTTTTATATTCATATCATTTATATTGTATATAAATATATTTAATATATAAACATTACATATTTTTCTTAAATATATACATGCATGTGTTTGTATTTATATAAACATAATAAATATACACAGCACACATACATATATTATGTGAACAAAAACTTTTATTTTGGATGCGATTAATCGTTTGACAGCACTAATTTTAATATGATTTTTCTAATGACTTTGATCATGATGTAGAGATTTTTTAACAAAGTTTTGTTCATGTTGATAATTTAGAGTCCTTAGACATTCATGCATTAAATATGATAGTTTTATATGGTTAAGAGGACAATTTTCTCTTTTCACTTCTTTCAGTGTTCTTTTTTTTATGAATTACTGCAGAGCCCAATGACTCTTGAGGTCAAAAAGGTAATAAAAATGTTAGAACAATGTCGTCTGCGGTTTATTTTCACTGCAAAACAAGAAACGCCACCAAAAAAATCAGTCAATGTAGGCCGCAAAAATCAGAAAAAAGTCCCGCGAAATCCTGGAGGGACTGACATTCAGCAGAGCACAGCATAGCCATTCCTTTCAACAAAAACCACTAGAGAGATTTGTGTGTGTGTCGGTGTATCCGCACAATATGGAGTCGCCTAGTAGCCACTGAGTTCTTATAATATACAGTACATAGATCTAGCATATGTGTGGTTGTAATATGGGAGAGCCTATACACTGGGCAAAATCGGGCCGACTCCCCGAATTTTTTAAGCATGCTTAAAAACTATCGGGAGCTCGAGAGACGCTCGGCTCGTAAATTCCTCTCACAGGATGCGAGCCACGACCATACGAACATCAACGATTTCCACGCGATTTCTCCAAATGGGAAAAAATCATGTACGAGCTCGCACTACTACATAAAAAAATAATAAAACCGCACCGTGTACGCCCAACCTAACAGATCTCCGTTACTTTTTAATTAATTTTACAAAAAAAAACAACAAAAAAAACAGCTTAAGGCTTGAATGCCTATTCCCAATCACTAGAATATGGAAATAACAGTATCTTTTGTGTGTGTGTGTGTGTGTGTGTGTGTTTTCCAGTGCAAATGAATAAAGATTCTTAAAGATACATTAACTTGAGATGCAAAATGATTTAAGTCTTGTTTTCCCAGAAATTGATCAAAATAAAGTTTATAATTAAAACAAAAAGTCTTGTTTTCTGAAAAACAAGAACAAATCTGCCAATGTGCTCAGAAAAATCAACTTAATTTATAGAGAAAACAAGTTTTCTACTTCATATCTTCAATTTGCATCTCAAGTAAACTTATCTCGACTTAAGGATGTTCAGATATTTATATTGGTAAAAAAAAAGATAAACAATGAGAATGATTCATTTTTTGCAGTGCATGAAACATTCAATGCCATAACTTCATAATTTTCTGCTCCATTTTAAGACCTTAAATTGAGGAAGGGTGAATTAAGACTTTTAAGACCCACAGAAAGCCTGTATAAAAGGTTTTAAAATGATCTTTGAGAAGAGTCACTTACTTCTGCATCTTCTGCTTGCGGGCCGCGTCACCGAAGCTGCGAAACTCCTCTCCTGCTTTGATCTGGTAGAATCTGGGCTGGTTCTGGCTCTGGTTCTGAGGCTCCTGCTGGCGGTTCCTGACTGGATCGGAGCTCTGTAAGCTGGTTTCTCGGTCCTGTTGCCTCCTCTCTTTCCTCTGGTTGAACGTGCGCTCCCGCTCCTCCGCCCGTATAAGACGGCGCTGCTCCCTCACTTCCTGCACCCAGCTCTTATCATCATCATCAGAGCTCTCCTCTTCCTCTGAGCTGCCACGGCCTTCCACCTCCTCCTCTTCCTCATCCTGCTGGTAAGATCAAGAGAAATCTCAATGTGACATCCACATGCTGCACTACTTGTCACCAAAGTTTCTTTTTATTTTTATAATTTCCACAATCAGAAGACTTTAGCTCTGTTCACAAAACCTTGCCGTCTTCATCAGCGCTATTTTAGTATCAGTGAAACACTATAGATTTTGTTAATACTTCTGAATTAGTCAAATTTGATCAGTATCCAAGTTAATTTACTTTTGACAATTTACAGTATTTTCTTAACTAAAACTGCTGTCTGACATTCTTCAAGCCAGACAGCATGAGTGGGAATACATAGTAATAATAATAATTATAATAATAACAATAATAATCTCTATTATTATTATTATTATCATTTAGAAGAGAGAAATATTTTACAACTGTACTACAAGTGAAAAAAAAGTTACGTTTGTAATAAATGCAACAACAGCAGAAACATTCAAATAAAGAGATTAACAATGAAGGCTGGATTTTAAATGAACAAAAAATGTTGGGTGATTACAATAAAACAAACCCCAAATCAAATAAATAAGTTACACAAATAAAAGAAATCTCTTAATATGAATAAACTAAGGCTTTGTCTGTGCTCTATCCATTTAATATGAGAGGCAACCACTGCATTTTAATCATGATCCAAACTAAGATGCAGCATACATGCAGCATGAGTAGTTTTTAATCTAAATTAGATTGTATAATTTCGAAATTTTAAGCAAAAACAGAATGGTCTGACTTTAGTTTTGTGAAACTATACTACATAAAACATCTGAACTAAACAGCAGAAGCTCTGAATGAGACGCAGATTCACATGAACAGCAATGATAGTGTTTCCTTGGTTACCGCTGTAAACAAAGCAGAGCTGTGCTTATGAACAGCAATGATACAGTGTTTCCTTGGTTACTGCTGTAAACAAAGCAGAGCTTACGGCAATGATACATACAGTGTTTCCTTGGTTACCGCTGTAAACACAGCAGAGCTGCCCTTATGAACAGCAATGATACAGTGTTTCCTTGGTTACCGCTGTAAACAAAGCAGCGCTGCGCTTATGAATGGCAATGATACAGTGTTTCCTTGGTTACCGCTGTAAACACAGCAGAGCTGCGCTTATGAACAGCAATGATACAGTGTTTCCTTGGTTACAGCTGTAAACAAAGCAGAGCTGCGCTTATGAGCAGCAATGATACAGTGTTTCCTTGGTTACCGCTGTAAACAAAGCAGCGCTGCCCTTATGAACAGCAATGAAACAGTGTTTCCTTGGTTACCGCTGTAAACACAGCAGAGCTACCCTTATGAACAGCAATGATACAGTGTTTCCTTGGTTACCGCTGTAAACACAGCAGAGCTGCCCTTATGAACAGCAATGATACAGTGTTTCCTTGGTTACCGCTGTAAACACAGCAGAGCTGCCCTTATGAACAGCAATGATACAGTGTTTCCTTGGTTACCGCTGTAAACACAGCAGAGCTGCGCTGAAACACTGCTTCAATATGCACTGTTCAGAGGCAAGATGAAAAGAAAATACCACGTAAACTTTTCTAAAGATAGTCAGTTCCCCTCAGAGATACATTCATATAAACTCCTGCTCCAATTGTTTCGTGATTTGTTTGGCATCTCAACCGATTTGAATCGTCACATATTTGAATCGATTTTCGACCGGCTCGCGGTTAATCGTTACATCCCTAGACTACAACAAAGCATGTTATCTACTAACATGTATTACATATTAAAATAAAGTAAAAAAAATAAAAATAATAATTAACAGTATTTACGTGTGTTTTTTCAAATCCAGATAAACAAATAGGGTTTTAATTATATTTTAAAATATTAAACGGCAATACTAACAGTCGGGAATTTCATCTTGGTTTATCGCCAAACCGTTTCATCCCCATTTGTAACCCTCAAACCAGAATGAACTTGGCGACCCCGCATAAATCTTTAGCGACCCCTAGCGGGGGTCGTGACCCCTGGGTTGGGAACAAATAAAAGATAAATAAAAATTAGAAAAGCTGCACTGGCAACTAGCTTAAAAAAAAACGTTATGTTTCTTTTATATTTGATTTGGTTTATTTTATTTCAAGAAATGAAAGTTTGTTTATGGTTTTAGTTTAAATAAATGCAATAACACTGGTCTACAAAGGCATCTGAAACAGCCCCAATGAGGAAAGTTTATGCAGTCTAAGGCAAATAATATGCATGTTTTATGTTTCACATGAAAAATGACTGCTGAAGAAACGCCAGCGTTTGGTTCAGCACAAGCTCAATGACTGATTGTCCCAGTCCTTATAATCCACAGGGGGTAGATGCAGTTTATTGTGAGAAGAGGTTTATTGTGCAGCAGTATGATTCACTGATTATAACGAGAGAGATTGTGAGGGAGCACAGCAGTGACAGTCAGTGAGCTCACACTGAACGACGTCATTATTCGGTTCATCTGATCAGTCACGATAAAGCGAGAGCCCTAAATCAGCTTGTTTTGCATGTGTATCTTACATAAAGAATATGGCCTGCAATTTCTCCTCACAAAACAAGTATTTTAATATACACCACCATTCAAAAGTCTGCAATCATACTTCTACTCAGCAAGGACGCATTTAATTAAATCAAAAGTGACAGCAAAGACATTGAAAAAAATTATTTCAAATAAATACCGTTCTTTGTAACTTTCTATTCATTAAAGAATCCTGAAAACAAATGTACCACGGTTTCCACAAAAATATTCTGCAGCACAACTGTTTTCAACATTGATGATAATCAGAAATGTTTCTTGAGCAGCAAATCAGCATATTAGAATGATTTCTGAAGATCATGTGACACTGAAGACTGGAGTAATGATGCTGAAAATTCAGCTGCGCATCACAGAAATAAATTACATTTTAATATATTACGACAATTTAAAATAACTATTTTCTATCTGAATATATTTCAAAATTTTTTATTTATTTTTTATTAAATAAATGCAGCCTTGGTGAGCATAAGAGACTTCTTTCAAAAACATTTAAAAATCTTACAGACCCCAAACTTTTGAATGGTAGTGCAAATTCTATTAATCACCCTTAAGAATTTTTATTGCTATTTTATATCATTCCATCAACGAAATTTCGAAATAAAACCTATGGCAAAAAGAGTGCAGTCAGGTAAAATTTGCTTAATCGTCAGAGATATAACCGAAAGAGAGAGAGAAAAAAAAAGTGAGTCACAATATGGTGACAATTCATCTTTCAATAAAAACACATTTTGAATTTGAATACTCTTAAATTACCAATATGACATTTTGCCCACAGTATGAACATTTTCATATCTTTCACATATAAAGGGTTGCCATATAATTTGTTATAAAGACCTTGATTCCATTCACTACTTTCAGACATACAATTACGTACATATATTGCAATGGAAATAATCATGCAGCTCTACATTACTAAGCACTAAATAATTATGTTGCATCACTTATCATGAGGTATTTGGGGATTATTATTATTTGTTGTTATTAATTGTTTAAATAATAATAATCAAAATAATAGGTAGGTTGCAGTCCTAATTTTAATTTGACAACTATTTTACTCTACATTTTTCAGTACTTAAAAATGCTTATAATAGTCATCTTTCATTAAATTATAGTTCATGTATTTTTTCAACTGTGATTGTCTTGCAGGATACATGCTATACTGCCTTGAATTTGCCCAAAATGATCTGATATTAAATTAATAATTAATATAAGATTAATATTAATATTAATAAAATTATAATAAATTATCCAAAGCGACTTACAGTGCATTCTGAACCCACGACCTTTGCGCTGCTAACGCAATGCTCTACCACTGAGCCACAGGAACATATATTATATATTATATAAATTATATATTATATTATATGGCAGCATAATTATGATTTTGTGTTGAGAGGATGCCTATGAAGCCTTAAAATGGATCATCGGGTTTGAAACGGCTGTAAAAAGTGCAAAGAGCTGAATTAAAGTGATGTTGTTGTGTACCTGCTCCTCTTGCTGAACAAGCTGGCTGAGTTTCTGCCTCCTCTTTTCACCCACTTTAGAGACGATGGGGTTGAGCAGCCGGAACTCCTCGCTTCGCTCGTCCACCTGGTAATCAGGGTTCTCGAACATCACCTTGAAGCGGTCGTCCATCAAGAGATTGGCTACGGCCTTGAGAGGAAAACAGATAAGAGCAGAATGCGAAAATGAGTGAGAGAGACAAAAGAATTGTCTAAAATATTTCTGCAGTCCATCCATGTGGAAATGTGTGAGAGAAACATTGCCCACATTGCCCTTTTTCTTCTTCTTCCTGGTTGAAAGCTCACTTTCCTCCATGAGTTTCATGGCCAGCTCCTTATTGACCTTGGGCAGCTTCTGTTAAAGATAGCAATACAGAGAACGACGGAGTCAAAGCACTGACGATAACAACTGTACACTCAATCAAATCGCAATATAAACTAGCGTCTGTGAATATTGTACTGGTTTAAAAATGAAGTCTGCATGTTCTGCACGTCTGGGTCTCATACACACATACTGAAGCTCAAGTGACGCTCATCTGCGTCGGACTATATGAACACATGAACTTCATCTCCAGAGCTGCTCCGAGAGTCACAGTTCATTTGAGAAACACACACACAAACTCAAAGAACCTCAATATTACTATTGCACAGTACAATGTACTTCTCAAAGTAAAAATTATAATAATAATAAAACGATAAAAATAAATCGGACAATGTTTCTTCCACGTTTTATTTTTAACCTCTGTTGTGCAGCAGAAAAAAAAAAAAAAAAAAAGTATAATTAATGTTTTATGAATTCATGTGATTACCACTGTCTTTGAAAACATACAACACAAAGATTTTGAAAGCATTTTAACAAACTACTAGTAAATAGGGCTGGGCGATTTTCCCGATTTAATCGATTAATTCGAATTTATTGTTTTGCCACAATTTTATTTTTTAGAAATCGAGGAATCGCGATTTTGAATAGAAATATTACCAAATGTTAGAAGACGACACTTTGGCAATATGCCGGTGATAACAGTAAAGAGAAAAGAACGATCCAACCGCATGTTGGTGCACGTGATTAACCGCTCCCGTGTGACGCGCTCTGTGAACGACCATAAATATAGCACTAGGTGTCATCAGTGTTGCCAATTTAGCTACTTTGTAGCTAGATTTAGCGACTTCCCCGCCCCTTTTGAGACTTTTTTCAAAAGTTTAGGGACAAATATTGGACAAACCTTATCTAAGTTCTCATCTTGCGCACTGATCTATATTCATCTTTATATAGATCAGAGAATTTGCCATTGTGATGTCATCTAGTGACATTTAGCTACCAGTTTTAGCTACTTTCAATTGAAAGCAGTTGGCAACACTGACGTCATTCACACAGAATGCGCTTTCATTTTGACAAAGATGCGACGCGGGCAGTGGATTAGGTAAAACATGCAAGAAGATGGGAGTGAACTTCTTTTAACTTGAGCGCTGTGTTTTTAGAATGTTTCATGCATGAGACACTCATGAGCGCAACAGTCAAACACATCCATGTTTACACAGAAAAACTATGGAAAAGTAGCGCAATCGAATAAAAAAACCTGTAAAGAACTACTACTGTATGTCTGATATTTCATGTTTGCATCATGGTGACCGGCTGAAAGCTGCTGTTGTTTTTACAGAACATTTATAGTTAATAAAAGTCTACTGGTGTTATACCTTCAGTCATTTTGAATTTGAATTACCTTGACTTGAGATTTTCTATAATAATTTTCCTCGTATTATTTCTGAACACATAATATGTATAAGACAAGTTTGTACAATATGTAGTTGTAGTTTTTGCATCTTTTCTGCAAAGATATTTAACAAGTGATTTGTTTAACATTGACATCATGTTGACAACTTCATGTGTGCTGCACTTGGAATAGAATTTTCTTTACCTAGGGGTTTAATAAAGAAAAAGTAACTTGAATCATGTTGTAGTTACATTTTCAAGCTGACTAGTTAAAAATCGTAAAAAAACGAGAATCGAGTTTGGAAAAATCGAGAATTTAATTTTTTGCAAAATCGCCCAGCCCTACTAGTAAATTTGTTACATTTTATGATTTCAATGGATTATTACAATTTAATTCAACTATAAAAATAGAATGAAATGGAAAACATGGAATCTGGGAAAAATAAAATGAAATTAAGGAATGGGGTCCATACATGGTTCACCTTTTAATAAAGTGTTGTTAAATTATGCAAGTTTCGTAATTTCAATTAATTACACATGCTTTTTGATTACTACATTTACTAAATAGAATCCAGAAAAATTTAACTGGAAAATAAATAAATAAACAAAACAGATTTCATTGGGACCCAACACAACACTGTCTAACTAAACAGTTCTGAAAAAAGAATTTATGAAATTTGTATTTTTCCAATAGAAACCTTGTGAGTTTTTGTAACAAGATTTCTTTTCACCAATCCTTCTGTGGTCTTCATCTGCCAGGTTTACGCACAGCTGAGATAAGCACACTGTCAGACACACACACACACACACACACACACAGGCTGAATGTGTCAACAAGCACTACCTTGAGCTGCACTCTCTGAGCTCGCGACTCCTCGATCTTCTGCCGGATTCTGTCCTTACGGTACTCTTCATAGGCGAACGGGTTCAGCATGGTCTTCACCTACGCCAATGCACAGGAATTAAACACGAGTCCTCATTTAAAAACCAAACATGTTCAAACAAACAACAGAACATGCACAAATGCTCTGACGCAGATCTGCACCTTGTGGTAGAGCCTGATGTCCATGAAGAAGCCGTGCATGTAGGCCCTGAGCAGAGGCGAGCCAATCAGATGCGTCAGACCTTACAGGAGGACAAAACAAGCAACATGTCAGGAGATGCAACACAAGTTCAAGAATCACAAAGAACGACACAGTTAGCACAAATAGTATTAGCTGCTCATTTGGACAAGTTGTTCCAAACCCGTATGAGTTTCTTTCTTCTGAACTGTTTGGTTACCAACATTCTTCAAGAAACTCGTACAGGTTTGGACCAAATGGACTGGGAGAAAATGGTGACAATTTTCATTTTTGAGGGGAACTATCCCTTTAAACCAGATTTAATGCACAAATGTCATAATATTATAACAAACTATCAGAAGAAGTGGACATTAGGTATCATAAATCAACAGTGCACAATTTTTATAAATTAATAAAAAAAATTATAAATTAAATTCATTTCATAATGCATTAATGATTATATGTTTCTGTTAATGATGAAAGTTAATGTGTGTATACAGAAACATTAAAGTGACAGTTCAGCCAAAAATGAACAACACAGAATTTCCAATCCCATCAGACTTTCATTTTTCTTCGAAACGCAAATTATATTTTTTATATTCTCTCATTATTTTTGTCCATCCATTGAAAGTCCACGTAACCAACATTTTTAAGCTTTAAACATGGTTTAATCGAAGTCTTCTTAAGAGACACAATCGCTTCACACGATGAACAGATTTAATATTTTATTCACAAACACTGATCAGCGCACGTTCACAGAGCTTATCAAATATGGTAAATGGATCAACTGTACTTGCTGTACCTCAGTGGTTTTCCATACACGTGTGCTTTACGTATGTGTGTTCATCAATGCTTATATGCACATAAATTAAAAACTGTTCATCATATAAAGCCATTGTGTGATCAACTTTCATTGGATGAACAAAAATGATAAGAAAATCTTAAAAATGTAGAAGAAAGTCAGTCTTATGGGTTTGGAACGAGATGAAAGAGATGGAGAGACAATTATGACAGAATTTGGTAACACTTTACAATAAGGTTTCATTTGTTAACATGAACCAACAATAAAAATATTTCTAAACCATTTATTAAGCTTAGTTAATGTACATTTCAACATTTACAAACGTCGTATCTGTTAATATTATTTAATGAACCTGAGCTGACATGAACTAAGAAGGAACAGTTGTGAGTTAAATAGTGGTAAATGTTGTAATAAATGGATTGTTCTTAGTTAATGCATTATTAACTAATGTACTGTAAAGTGTTACCCATAATTTATTTTTTAGTGAACTAATCTTTAATAAGATTAATAAATGCTGTACAATGCTGTAAAAGTATAGTTCATATTAACTAGTGTATTAAATGAATGCTAATGTATACAACCTTATTGAGTTACCATCTTATTTGTTTAGGTTCTCGTGTTTTGTGTTAGGTTTTTAATTTCATTGGTTCTCATGTGCATGTTCGGTTCAAATGTTTTTTTTTCTTGTTTTCTTGTATTTTATGGCTGACAGTCTCTCCACGTCACACAACCCACTGCATCACATGAGCCACTTTCTGCTGACGCCGGCATTCCTCTGCTGTTTTCCCATCATCCTCCCACTGAACTGGACCTTATCATCGCTGTAGGCCTGACTCTGTCCACTAACAGTGTCCTCTCTGTAATACTTGTATCTGTTGAATTTGCTACAATGCATCATTCTTTGATCGACTGAGATCACTCAAGTTTGAGGACTCTCTGCGGCTCAGCGCCTGCAAGCACACCTGCGACTGACTTGTGCAACTACTGGAATGTTCTCATAGTAAATACTTTATAAGCAGATGCACCTCAAACTTTGTACATAGCATGTCAAAACCTGCTCTTGAGTGATAAAACTATAACTAGGCCTGGTCTGACTGCAGTTGCAGAATTCAGCGATTTCTGTCTTTCTCTTAAGACACAGATTCTCACAGGCTATCATTTATGCTCAAATTAAAACATGGGAAAACAAAAGAAAAAATTATAATACTTTAGTTGTCATTAATTAGAAATTCATTAGTGACGTGAGGCCAAATACGGCGTGTCATACTCGGAATTTGTGCTCTGCATTTTTCCCATCCAAGTGCACACACACACACACACACACAGCAGTGAGTAGTGAACACTCACACACACACACACAGCAGTGGATTTATATATTTGAAATGTATTATATATATATATAAATCCATTCTTTTGGATTAAACAGTTTTAATAAAGTTAACGTGATACATATTCGACAGTCATGCATAAATGAAACAGGCCAGTTTTCTGTGATAGTACTAATAAACTGCATTTTAACTACACAATAGCCAGGTTTATAGATTTATCATCACTAAATCTAATTTGTTTCAATCTCATTCATTTGAATTATACATTTGCTTGTTTCACAGCTAGTCATATTTGAACCATGATCATACTGTTACACTAAATAAATTTGATTGTTTTCACAAAGAACAGATTTATGCTGATCCTAAGCATTTTGAATAGATAACATTATGAAAATATAATTAAACAAAATCAAACATATTCAAATAGTTAATAATAAACTATGCCTTACTTGTATTATTTGTGAATGACTGACAAATATGCCTCAAACTAATTTTACGTTAACTTTTTATTGTACGGAAATTCCTATGCAATTCAAATACATAAATCTAAAATGTACACACATATTTTTTGAGTGTATCTTATTGGTGATCTTAGGACAGTCAGGCAGAAAGAGACGGACTTACCCAGGTTCTCCAGGTCTTTGCGGGTGACAAACTTGTAGTCGTCATAGATGGTGCTCTCTGGGTTCTCCTCGAGCTCCTCCGTCAGGTTATCCAGGAAGGAGCACCAGCGTGGAGCCGGACCAAGAGCCTGAAGACAGATGTAGATGTTTCACAGCTTCTCCAAACATGGCATGGCATTCTGACGATGATCTTTAACATTTTAGGATGAATCTCATAAAAAAAAACTGTTGTGATAACTGGTCAGACTTCACAGAGAAATCAATACAATGTAGTTGCCTGAACAAAGACTATATTTATGAGCTATTAAGACTGTATTGTGACATTTTCATGACAATTAAGCACATTGCCAGTTAATGTGGCAGTATCTGTTGTAACTGCCAATAATCTATGCTGATTTAAAAATGAACAACAACAACAAAAAAACCCTCAAAGCTCTTCACTACAAACCACCAAATCTCATTTCATGAGATATTAGTTATGAATTAATTAGTAAATTAATTGTCATTTGTTAATTTGATTACATTTTAAATAATTAAATTGTTAAAGTTTTATTCATTCTTTTCATTACACTTGTAAATTAATTGTCATTTTTATTTGATTGAATTTTAAATTTGAATTAAATAGGTACAGTTTAATGAATTAATTTAATCAAACACCAAATGTTTATATATATATATATAAATTAAAACGTAGCTTGTTCCGTGGAGTCGTTTACATTCAATCTTGAGCTCTAACAAACACGTGGAATGCATCTCTTTTTCCATGAATTTTATGTTATGAATATTGTGATAAATATCAATATCAAATGATAATGGAAAACATATAGTGATAACATTTTTGGCCATATCGCCCAGCCCTAATTTTGTGTTTGAGTGGGAAATGTGATGAAAATATTGTCACAATGCAAAAATCTTAATGGTCCTTCAAAAGGGCCTTCATTTTGCATTATTTAATGTCATTTTCTTTTGAGATTGTTGTGAAATGTGACCAGTTTCACTGAACCATGTTTTGTTTGATAAGCATGTTTATATTTTTTGAGATCTCGAGTGTGTTTGGTAATTGTGTGTGTGTGTACTCAACTCAAGCACACACACACACACACACACACACACACGTCTGGTCAGCTATCCTTGTGGGGACTCTCCATAGGCGTAATGGTTTTTCTACTGTACAGACCGTATATTCTATTGCCCTACACCAACCCTACCGTGACACGAGTCCCCATGAGTCTGTGTGTATTCAGGTTTAAGTCCCCACCAGAATAGAAAAACAGGTACACACACACACACACACACAGAGAGAGTAATCACTCTCTTATTGCCAAACACACAGAGTAATATCATGTGCAGGTCTGGATCAGAACGTAGTTTCTCAGAAATGTTTCAGCCGCCCTTAACTACCATTGCCCTGTTAACTATAAACACTGTAAAAGCACCGGGAGGGTCTTGCTTTTACTTAGAAAGACAGGAAAAGGTGTAGTTGGTGGAACAAGGCGTACACAGATGAGCCATGTGACTAATCAAGAAACGAGGAACAAAATGCGCTCAAAGCATCGGCTAATTTTTGCAGCATACCATCTGGTACTTACAGGGATGTAAAAGGTGTTCATTTTGGGGTCTTCATTGGCAGTGAAGAGCATACCTGTAAATCGGGTCACAGAACAGCAATCAGAAAACAAACACACCACTCATGGGACATAAAACCCCCATATACAGTGAGTCAGCTGATGTGTATAGAGTGAGTCACGCTCTCCCAATGGGTCACATTCGAGCGGTATAAATATAACGTACTCCTCATAAACAATAAACAGTCTATAACACAGAACTCTGTTTACTACCATTCAAAAGTTTGAGGTTGGCAAGATTTTGGTCTGTTAAGTCTCTCACGTTCACCAAGGCTGCATTTGTTTGATAAAAAATACATTAAAAAAAGTCTTGTCATTTTAATAAAAAAATTCTATTGCATTTTTGTCATTCATTCACACTAACTTGTGTAGTTATTGATTTTATGTGCGTGTCATCTGTTATGTAGTATTTGTTTTTACTGACTGTTTTTGAACAGTTGTTGTTTCTAATGGTGCTATAGAAATACAGTTGACATTGACTTCTTACAAATTTCATTAAGAGCTGAAAATTGTATAAAATGGTCTGTGAAATATTAAAATAAAAGATTTTGTATAGGTGTTATCGTAGCGTTGTAAGGAGTTTAACTGTATAATTAAAACCAATTTTATACATGGATTTTCTATTTTATAAATACTTTAGTTATGTTTGACATAGAAAATAGCAATAAAAATGAATGATGATTAATAGAATTTGCACTACTATTCAAAAGTTTGGTGCTGGGATGATTTTTTATGTTTTTGAATGACGTTTATTTGATAAAAAATACAGTAAAATCAGCAATACTGTGGAATTATTACAATTTAAAAGAACCGTTTTCTATTGTAATGTATTTTGAAATGCAAAGCTGAATTTTCAGCATCATTGCTCCAGTCTTCAGTGTCACATGATCTTCAGAAATCATGCTAATATGCTGATTTGCTGCTCAAGAAACATTTCTGATTATTATCAGTGTTGGATTTTTCAAAGGACTCTTTAATTAGATAATGACAGGCTGACTGCACATCATCACTTTGATCTTTAAAAGCAATGTGACAAATCAAATAATTTTCTTCAATCCTTTAAAAAAAAGGCTATAATATAATAGTTATTTCACCTGCTAACCCTGAGCTTTCTGTGTCATTCATTTCCATTTTAGCTTGTTATGCTGCTTGATTCTGCAGACTGGTATTTCTTATTTTATGTTAATGTTTTGTCATAATTATAAACACACAGGTTTGTATTGCAACTAGTTTTACTGTTTTTTTACCTAGAGCTAATAATCAGAAGTCTGGCACATTCACAGAATCTAGCTTACTTTAGAGTTAAAAAAAGGTGGATATTACCTAATAAAATGAATATTATATTAGTCTTTCGTTTTAAAGGGGCTTTTAGTGTTTCCTTTAAGACGTGCTGCTAAACCATGACTAGCAATTTGCTATTGTAAGAGACAGTCACATCCTAAAAAATGAGATGAGATCAATCATTTTGGTCTGCTTTCCAGTAAGAGAATGATTATCGCTTCTAAATATGCATATATTTCAGTATGTATGCCACGAAAAGCCAATCTGGATTTCATGGGGTCAGTTAGAAATGAACTAGTATCTTCTTGTGGTTAAACTTCAGTTCTATTTGCGCGAACTAACCGGAGCCGGGGTAGAGACACACATCATTGATGTTGGCCTGCGGTTCGATGGAGGAAAACACTTTTCCCTGAAATTAAGACATTAAAAAAAAAAGTTACGCATTTGATGTTTTTCCTTTGAAGGTTCATTGCTGGACGTCTGGATCAAAGCCGGTCTTACATTGTCTTTATTCCACATCTTGATGATTTTAGAGTCGGCGGAGAGCACCAGGTCCAGCGGGTTGTGGAAGTGAAGGGATTTGATGGGCAGCCCATAGTAATGATCTTTAACCAGCAGAGGACGCGAAGAACGAAGATCATAGACGAGAACCTGAGGACACGTCACAAATGAGCACTGCTAGTCGTTCAGCAGAGTAAATGTGAAGAGCTTACTGATTTGAAACTGAGGAATCTCCTCAATGTGAGAAATAAAACTGGACCTGTCCCGTGCTGGTGCCCACTGCCATGCCCAGAGAGCCATTAAACTTCAGCGCGCTGACAGACGGCAGACCTTCCACCCTTCCGACAGGAGAAAAGCACATAAGGATGAGGTTATTACTCACGTTCTTTGACTGATAACAGTATTAGACTGGAGTAAAGATGCTGAAAATTCCGTTTTGGATCACAGGAATAAATTACATTCTAAAAACACTTCTTTTAATTTAAAATAATATTTCACAACATTACTGTTTTTTATTTAATTTTTTACTATATTTTAGATCAAATAAATGCAGGCTTGGGGAGCAGAAGAGACTTAAAGTAAAAGTCTAGTATAACTTTTACTGACGCTGACCTTTTGATCGCTAATGTATTAAGAGAGACAGAGACAGTTTTGCTATATCACATTTGATACGCAATCTCTAGGGCTCTAAATGATCAACATGATCACAACGTTGCTGAAAAACCTGTTTCACACACAATCTACTACATGACTTCTGTCGTCTGATTGATAGTTTAGATTTTAATATTTTTATAATTTTTTTATCTTTTGAGGAGTGTTTATTTGTTCATCTCTCAATAATCATTATATTGCATTGCATTATATGTTTGGATCATCAAACTAAGCATTTAAATCTCATCTTATTAAGACATATTATTGGAGATATAGAGTGACGACTGATATTTATAGCATTTTATGTCAGTATCTCATCTGCTATACTGTTATAAAGATCTCACTGATTTACATTACAAGCATCAGAATTTCATCTGGCTTTTTGTCCATATAAATATCAACATTTGCATCAAATTTCATATTTTTGCTCAGTTTGGGTCTCTGAATAAAACTGACCTGTCTATTTTTCTTTGATATATCATACTATATGAGCCAAAAAGCTGGATGCATCAAATATGATACTCGTATGCAAACTTTTAGATATTTTTGGTAACACTTTACAACAAGGTTCATTAGTTAACATTAGTTACCTACTTTAGTTAACATGAACTAAGCATGAACACTTCTACAGCATTTATTAATCTTAGCCAATGTTAATTTCAACATTTATTAATGCATTATTAAAATCAAAAGTTGTGCTTGTTAACATTAGTTAATGCACTGTGAATTAACATGAACAAAGATGAATAAATACTGTAATAAATGTATTGTTCATTGTTTGTTCATGTTAGTTAATACATTATTGTAAAGTCTTACCTATTTTTTTTTTTATAATTATTTTTTAAAGATTTTGTCTAACGGTTCAATCAATTGTTCTATTTCTAAAAATTAGTTTTCTGTCCAGGTTTACAGGGTTAATCATAATTCAATGATTGAAATGTTTATGACATAGATATTATAAGCCTGGATATTTATATTTACTGCAATATCTCAGGTCTTCTGAAGCCATATGATAGCTTTGAAGGACAAAAAGTCTGAAACTTAAATTATTCACAGAAAATCTAGTTTAACAGCTGTGGTCACCATTCACTTTCATTGCACAGGGAAAGAGCTGAACATTTCTTATGTATTAATGGCAAAAAGAAAGTCTTATGAATAATAAAACACAAGTAAGTGAGTAAAAAAATGACAGATTATTCATTCTTGGGTGAATGGTGAAATATTTCTTTAAGCCGTATATGAATATGAGAATAACAGAGATGCATGTAAACTTACTCAGTCCCGTTAGTGATGCTGCTGAGAGCGCAGTCCAGAACACACACACAAACAACAGTCCTACACGACTGAGATAAACTCCTACCTCTAATGTTCCCGCAGCAAATAACTGATGAACAGGGTTGATGTCACACGCATTGATTTCTCTGTGAAGACATGAGATCTTTACCATTCATACACAACTAAATCTACTGTGATCAGTGTTTGCCTGTCCAACAGTATCATCTAATGAAAAATGCTATTTTGCATCTCAAACTATTATAAACAGCATTTTCTATTCCTTTCTTATGTATCTTATATAATTGTGTTAATAAGCACACAATTGAGACTTCATCAGCATTTGAATAAAATCAATATACTATTATAGTTTGTTAATTTTCTTGATTTTGTTTTTATATTTTCTGTTGAAATTTTGTTGTATGGCATTTTTATTATTTTTTGTCTTTTATCTATTAGTCTTCGTTTGTTAAGTTTCAGTTGTTTTAGCAGTTAAACTAAATGAAAATGAGAAATGTTCCCTTGACAAGTAGCTGAAGTAAAATACATTTATAAATGTGATTAAATTAAACAAATGCTAACTTTTTCATTAAAAGCGATCGAAATGAAACTCAGCGATTAACTGCATCACTGTATACACAAACGTTTCAACCAGCAGGTATATATAGCCATCACTGATGTGGGGTTTTCAGTATGGAGAGAGGGACCAGAAAGACCTGCTTCTATCGCACAAGCACAGCCACAACGGTGAACTAGCGCCCTGTGCTGGTGAGATACTTACGCTGCATCTGTCTGTAAGGAGTTCAGGAACCTGCCTTGTTCAAGATTCAGTCTGAAGACCTCTGAGCTACAGCGGAAACACAACACATGCACTTCACTGAGAAAACAAAACAGCTCATACAAAGTTAGGAGTTAACAGGGTTTGCACAGCGTATGCGTATATAATCAGCACCAACTATGACGGGCCTAAAATCAAAATGTCAGTCTTCAGTGTCACATGATCCTTCAGATATCAGTCTAATATGCTGATTTGCTGCTCATCAAACATTTCTGATTATTATCATTATTGAAAACAACATTTTTGTGGAAACTGTGATACATTTTAAGCATTCTGCGATGAATAGAAAGTTCGAAAGAACAGCATTTATTTGAAATGACAATAGTAGATGAAATGAGAAAAGTAGTAGGCAGTAAATATTTGCTCTTGGTGTGAATGGACTTCGATAACACGAGATCTTCGGTGTGGCCTCTTACCTGGCTCCCACAAAGTAGAGATCACAGGAAGGGTAGTGGTAGGAAAAATCTCGGCCAAACTTTGGGATGCGGGTCTTGTAGTAATGGCCGTGCTGAGAGTGGAATTCCACATAGCGGTCTATATGCAGAAACACTAGCTATAAAAAACAAAGACAAAATCATACAAATTACTTTTCATTTGCTTTTCTAGTCACATCACAACACACCAAATCTCAAACTAGGGGGTGGGAATCACAGGGTACCTCACGATGCGATACCGATAATATCACGATACAGCAATTCTGCGATAATTGATATAATGCTAGAAAATATCTGTCGAACTATGAAAACAAAATGCCTGTGAAGAGGTGCAGGTTCTCTCTCTTCATTCAAGTCCAAACTGCTGAAAATTCTGCAAAAATGAAAATGCTGTCATCGTTTACTCACTCTAGAGTTGTTTTAAACCTGAATGAGTTTCTTTCTTCTGTGGAACATAAAAAATATTTTGAAGAATGTGGGTAACCAAACAGCTGCTGGCCCCCAGTGACTTCCATAGTATTTTTTAAAAAGGGGAGCAGCAACTGTTTGGTTACCCAAAATATCTTATTTTGCGTTCAGCACAAGAAAGAAATTAATACAGGTTTGGGACAACATGAGAGCAAGTACATAATGACAGAATTTAAATTTTTGGGTGATCTTTGTTTCCAGGCGGAACGTTAAAGAACACGACACGCACGTCTACCGGAAATCCTGTATAATTCAACCAATCCGATGACGACTTCGAAATTCCTGAAGTGTTTCCACTTTTGTGAGTCATATGCATCAGACGTTTAGCCAACTTTTCGGGGCATGACGTCTGAGGCTGAGACTAGTGATGTAGAAGCAGACGTTGATCTTCTTCTGTGGAGACGGTCTTTAGCCACACTATTACGTCATAAAGTGGCACATTCCACAACTTGTCGTTTTCACAAATTAGCTTCAATATAAACTGTTTTTAGACTACCAAGAAAGTTTTGAGTTCTGAAACTTACAGGATGTTTTTATAGTACAACGACCTCTTATATGTCAAAAGATCAAGGGAATTTTTTTTCTCAGTTCATGACCCCTTTAAGATATTTAAGAATTACTATCTTAAATTTGATCAAATAATACAAGCGTACAACAAAAACAGCAGACAAACAGAAAAAGACACAAAGAAGCATATAAAGGCCGTGCGGGTTTTACCTTAGAGTAGTCCTCGGATAGGATGTCAAACGTCACCACTGTGAGGGGAATAAAACCGACGTGGTGAGAGACAAAGCGTCCTCAATTACATCATCAACCAGCAGCTTTAGCCATCATCTGTTGTGTTATTTGTAATCAGCGGTACATTAATGAGAGCTCAGGTTGTTTGTGTGTGGACACTCTGATTAAATATTAACCAGTGCACTGGGCTTTTATTACAGAGACCATCAACAGCACCCAAACCAAACCCTAGACTTCATACCACTAGTACTAGCATTTATAAAATAGATGGTACCATGGATGCTGACTGGCCGATGATATCATATTCACTTGCATTATACAACGATTATAACACTTACCATCAGACTCCAGGCACCTCTCAAATTTCAGAGACAACTGGTAAGTATCATAGCACCGGACTCTAGGTTTGTATGTACCTGAAAGCATAAAAAAAACATTTTTAAATTATTGCAATGTTCAGCATCATTTATCTGTTCCCAAAGTCTAAAACTGTATATTCAGCATATGTAACCGGTAAAGTTACTGACCTGCAGCTAAAATGAACTGGCCATCGCGTGACACTCGGATGGAGGTGCAGACTGTGGGCATCTCAAAATCCTGAATCAGCTCAATCCTCCTCTGGATATCTGTTAAAGATTTGATTGAAGAAATTACCAGATGTCTTGGTCAATGCTTCACAGGAGAGAGTATAAGAGAGAGGGTGGAAAGCTGTGCCAATTTTTACCATGAAAAAAAAATAAAAATACTTCAAATTATAATTCATAAAAAAAATGTCTATATTATATATGGCCATATAAATATGACTGTTTGTACTGTCACTGGAGAAAACAAAAGTTTCATATTGCACATAAAACATAAAAGGAAAAATTATTTCCTAATGCATATCATTGATATTTCATTAATATTACAACAAAAAATAAAAATTCTGCACATTTCGCTAAATTAAAAGGTGTTACGATTGTTACTCAAACTCAACCCTGATTTTACACATATTATAAAAAAAGATTATTTACAGCAGTATTTAACACAAAAAGTTAAAGAATTATGAATCACTAAAGGAGCTCACCAACATCTTTCTGCTGTAAAACTCTCTTCTTTCGATCAGACAGCCACTGAAACAAACATATGAAGAACAGTAATGTCATAATTAGGGCTGCAACTAATAATTATAATGATAACAGATTGTGTTGTGTGTGCACATATATATATATATATATATATACACACATAAGCGCGCACACACACACACACACACACACACACACCTGTTATCATTATAATTATTAGTTGCGTCCTAATGATAACAGATTGTGTTGTTTGTGTGTGTGCATATATATACACATACACATATTAAATCTCGGGTGTACTCATTTCTGCAATCCTTCATTTAAACAACATTGGCTAATGGACTTATCTTACAAAAAATATTGGCATATATTTTGTTGAATATAACAAAGAGTGAAAAATTTAAGGGGGTCTGAATACTTTCCGTACCCACTGTACATTCATATAAACTCCTACCCCTAAATGAATCGCGATTTGTTTAGCATCTCAACCGATTTGAATCATCACATATTTGAATCGATTTTCAACCGGCTCGTGGTTAATCGTTACATCCCTACTACCCATGTACTGAGATTTAATATATACATACATACATACTATTTAAAAGCGTATGTTAACCAAAATAACATTATGTTATTAACATTAACATTTAATTAAAAATACAGTCAAAATGAGCCATTTCTTAATATCAGGTCCTCTACTCTGAAATAAACTCAGCCGTGATGGTAAAGGGATCCATCAACGCTAAAAGAAGGATTCTCTACATTTGATGAGCAGCATTCTTCAAGTAACACGTGTATTTAAGAATTATTTTGTCTGTGTACAATGATTGTTTTAAAATAATTTAAAGAATCTTTTTTTAATCAATGTGATATCATAATAACATCATCAATTGCTGGTAAATTTCACAAATAATTACATCAAGTAACACACTGAATTAAACATGAAATTTTGAAAGACTGAAATAAAATTTACTAGTAAAACATATTACAATAGCTGATCTTTATTTACAACTTTGAAAACTTTTTTACAACTTTTTTTTTACAGTTACTATAGATAAAATATTGTAGATAAAATAAAAAATGAGAGGACACTTACAATAATGTGTTCAAAATGTCCACTACAGAAGAAACTAACATATGATGTTGGTCACACTGTACTGTGAAATTTTTTTTTAAAATTGCGCTCCGACATATAGGTCATCTTTTGTGACTGATTTCTGTACTGTCTTATCCAATAGGCATAAAGGCAGCTGATCTTTATTTACAACTTTGAAAACTTTTTTCTTTCTTTTTTTTTACAGTTACTATAGATAAAATATTGTAGATAAAATAAAAAATGAGAGGACACTTACAATAATGTGTTCAAAATGTCCACTACAGAAGAAACTAACATATGATGTTGGTCACACTGTACTGTGAAATTTTTTTTTTAAATTGCCTCGATAGCCTCAGGCAGCGCTCCGACATATAGGTCATCTTTTGTGACTGATTTCTGTACTGTCTTATCCAATAGGCATAAAGGCATAAAAATCCTCAAAAATTCACAAATGACCAGAAAAGTCAAATAACAGTTATTCTTTTGTGCCACTACATGACATCAGGTTTGTCATCAAAGCATGTGAGAACCGTGCTGTCTGAAGTCAAATCTAAAAATGTGTCTTGGTAACATTTGTGAGGAGAGGTAGAAAGATCATCTTAAAACTATTTGTTGAAAAAACATTTACATTTAGTCACTTAGCAGACACTTTTATCTAAAGCGACTTACAAATGAGGACAATGGAAGCAATCAAAACGAACAAAAGAGCAACAATATGTATGTGCAAATGACAAGTCTCGGTTAGCCTAACGCAGTACACGTAGCAAGGTATTTTATATATATATGTATGTATGTATATATACACCAGAGGTGTAAAGAGTACCTAAAAACCATACTTGAGTAAAAGTACAGATACCTTACAGTGAAAATTACTCCACTACACGTTACAAGTCACCAATTTCAAAACAACTTGAGTAAAAGTCTTAGAGTATCTGATTTTAACAGTACTTAAGTATTTTACTTATACTAAATATAGGCTCAAAAAATGCACTAGTCAAAGAGACATGCCAGTCAAAAACTGTAACGTTGTGGAGAAGCTGGGGAAAAAGGCAGAGGCAAGCATCTATGTGCAGATATTTAATGGAAAAACTAGAACAAACAATAAAGCAAAA
>NW_015644632.1:258633-260871 GCF_001515625.1 Sinocyclocheilus rhinocerous | reverse complement strand
GCTGGTGGTTCACCAACCACTCTCAGAAAAAAAGGTACAAAAGCTGTCACTGGGGCAGTACCTTTTCAAAAGGTGCACTTTTGTACCTTTTAGGTACTAATATGTACACTTAAGGTACTAATATGTACCATTAAGGTAACAATATGGACGGTTTAGGTACAAAGGTGTGCCTTTTGAAAAGGTACCGCCCCAGTGACAGATTTTGTACCTTTTTTTCTGAGAGTGTATCAAAAGCAGTGGACAGATCCAGCAAGATAAGTTATAGAAGATGTGGTAGCCGCTCTTGCCAGTCTTAGGGCTTCAACAACTGAGAGCAAGGCAGTCTCGGTCGAATGTACACTTCTGAAGCCAGATTGGTTGCTGTCCAGGAGGTTGTTCTGTGTGAGAAAGGCAGAGACTTGGTTGAACACAGCTCATTCAAGTGTTTTTGCAATGAAAGGTAGAAGGGAAACCGGTCTGTAGTTCTCTAAAAGAGTTGGGTTAAGAGTGGGTTTCTTAAGAAGTGGGATTATACAAGCCTGTTTATTTTTATTGTACATTTTTATGATTTAATTAATTATCAGCTTTCTATCAACTCAAAAACCTACTGCAGTTCTTACATTAAGCCCAGTTTGGGAAAGCCTAATGCATCTTATAATGTTGATATCAAAAATGGAATATATTTTCTTTCTCTTTGCATTTTATATCAATATGGTATGTTAAATGGTAAGTTTAAAAAAGTTAAAATAGTAATCTAAAAAGTATTTAGAATACATTACCACAGGAGCTGCTCACACAGTTCTACTCTGCCGTCATTGAGTCTGTCCTGTGTTAATCTATAACTGTTTGGTTTGCTGCCAAATCATACATTAGGAGACTACGACGGACAATCAGGACTGCTGAGAGGATTATTGGTGCACCCCTGCCCAACCTCCAATATCTTTACACCTCCAGAGTGAGGAAAAGGGCTGGTAAAATCACTCTGGACCCCTCACACCCAGCACACTCTCTCTTTGAACTGTTGACCTCTTGCCGGGGCTACAGAGCACTGTGCACCAAAACAGCCTGACACAAGAACAGATTCCCCCCCAGGCCTTATCCCACCTGAACAACACATAACACACCTCAGGACTGTACATCTGATAATAACTCATCAAAACTTTCATCTGTATATAGCACATATGCACATTCACAGTTAAATGGTTGGGCTTGATGAATGTAGTCAATGCTATGATTTGTGTAAAAATTGATAAAATGGAATGAGATGATTACTTCTGCTGCCTTCAAGTGAAATTACATTATTATGATAAGTCACACACTGAAGTCCGAATCATAACACAGAATCCAAACCTGTATGATGACTTTTTCCTTCTGTTGAAGCCAACAGAAGATATTTTGGAGAATGTTGGTAACCATACAGATTTGGTGCCCATTGGCTTACAAGATAATTCTCAAAATATCTTCCTTTATGTTCGACAGAAGAAATTAAGTCATACAGTTTTGGAATGACACAAAGGTTTGTAAATAATGACAGAATGTTCATTTTTGGGTGAACTCTTAATTTAAAGAGAAAATGGACACAAAAAGGAATATAAATGTATTATTTTCAAGCAGGTTTCCCAAACACTAGGGAAACTACACTACACAACAGTGTCTGCCATTGTTTGGATAAAAAGGCAGTCCAAGTTCCCCAAACCCATGCCATTGGTTGAGCCAGAATTTGACATGTCGTGCCGCTCAAACAATG
Source organism: Sinocyclocheilus rhinocerous (assembly GCF_001515625.1). NCBI lineage: Eukaryota > Metazoa > Chordata > Actinopteri > Cypriniformes > Cyprinidae > Sinocyclocheilus > Sinocyclocheilus rhinocerous. Next base: position 259,145 of record NW_015644632.1, on the reverse strand, counting down.
TTTTGAAAGCACCACAGAGCCACAGTTTAGCATAAAAAAATACACTTTTCACCTTTAAGTTTGATTAACAGAAGTTCAAGTTTGTATAGAATGATAATGGATAGCATGAGTTCCATTTACCAAACATGTGACTGGTTTTGAATTGCCCTGTCTTGGCAACATGACTCTACACTGTAAACCCTAATAAGTTGAGACTACTCAAATGATTTGAGGAAAGTGATTCCCTCAGTTTAATTGAGTAATGGGAAATTGACAACTCAGTTTAATTGAGTTCACCTAATGTGGTCTTCTCATTGAATTAACTGATTTTTTAAAGTACAGATAACTTAAAAGGCAAACAGACTAAACTCAAATGTTCCAGTTTATATATTGTTGTGTTTATTGGCTTTAAGAAATTTATAAATCATTAAAACAATTTTTTCTTCACATCAACAACTTTATTTGGGTTACACAACATAGATGAATTTCGATTATGTATACTGACTTAACTGCATAATAACATTCAATAAAAA
>NW_015644632.1:243851-258307 GCF_001515625.1 Sinocyclocheilus rhinocerous | reverse complement strand
ACACTAGGGAAACTACACTACACAACGGTGTCTGCCATTGTTTGGATAAAACAATGGCAGTCCAAGTTCCCCAAACCCATGCCATTGGTTGAGCCAGAATTTGACATGTCGTGCCGCTCAAACAATGTTTTGAAAGCACCACAGAGCCACAGTTTAGCATAAAAAAATACACTTTTCACCTTTAAGTTTGATTAACAGAAGTTCAAGTTTGTATAGAATGATAATGGATAGCATGAGTTCCATTTACCAAACATGTGACTGGTTTTGAATTGCCCTGTCTTGGCAACATGACTCTACACTGTAAACCCTTGTAAATAATGACAGAATGTTCATTTTTGGGTGAACTCTTAATTTAAAGAGAAAATGGACACAAAAAGGAATATAAATGTATTATTTTCAAGCAGGTTTCCCAAACACTAGGGTCATTAAAACAATTTTTTCTTCACATCAACAACTTTATTTGGGTTATACAACATAGATGAATTTCGATGATGTATACTGACTTAACTACATAATAACATTTAATAAAAATAAAAAAAATACAATACTTGGAGTATCAGAACAATTAAAAGCACACTGAACAACAACAGACATGTTTGTCACCTACATTAATGTATTTAACAGAAACAATGCTTTAAGAGTAAGCTCATATTGTTAAGTCACATTTTCAACAGAAATACTTTAACAAACAAAGTTTTTTTTACATTTTTACCAAATAGGTTTGCCAAAGACTGTAAAGTGACCAATTTGTTCCAAATGAATTAATGGATACAAAAAGAGCTTAACTGTGTGTCTGTCTGTGCATCAGAATAGGTACTGGATTGCCTCCTTCAGTCAAATGTCTCCATAAGGAGTGCACTTCTCAAAAAGTGGTTTCAGAATTTTCAAAGTTTTGATGCTAAAACCAAAAGGGGGGGGGCATGCAGTATAATGAGCAGTATAATGTTCTAAACTAAAACCCTCAACATGTGAGAGGCAGATAAACGCTCTGGTTACGTATGTAAACTTGGTTCCTGAGATAAGGGAATGAGCGTTGCGTTAACACGCTATGGGGAAACTCCTGTTTACTCTGATACTGAAGTGTGATTTGATCACGTTCGTATAGATGCCGGATACCCGCAGGGGAAGGCTTCTAGCAATCTTCCGCTGCTGGTGCTTCTTCTCACGGCGGCAAGCAGCAGGCTGAGCTTCTTGCTTCTTGCTTTGGCTTCTTGCTTCAGAGTCCAGCGAGGAGATGATCTTCATCACGGAAGGAGAAAATTTCTAGCAAAATGGCACTCAGAGCCGACTTATATATAGCCAACCCTGAAACAACATACAGAACTACCACATTTTGCTATAAGTTTGATTGCATCATATAATAATTGCTGTTAATAGTGTTCATCGTCTGTTTGATTACGTCTTTAATTGATTTTTCCGTACATTTCTGCCATATGTACATTGACTGACAGTCACCACTGATAAGCTACCACTAAATATTGTAGAAACTCAATTTGCTGTAAAGTTGCTTTGCAACGATTGTATCGTGAAAAGCGCTGTACAAATAAACTTGAATTGAATTGAATTGAATTATATAACCCTTTTGGCGGGTTGAAGCACCATTTTTTCTTGCAGCTACATTAACGTGAACAAATCAGGCTTCTGTATCAGAGTAAACAGGAGTTTCCCCATAGCGTGTTAACGCAGCGGGAGAGACCGTTCGAAAGGGAACTGGATTCTTTTTTATGTTTGATTCGTCTATAATGCCATTGCTGTAGCTTGTGTAAATGTTTTTTTTTGTGATGTTTATGAAGGTAGGAACGCTGGACGTGCTGCTGGGGGTCTCTGATGACCTGTCCCGACTGGACTCCTATACAGAGGGGTAAGCACTGTTGCTTAAAAAATAACATTTGTGTGTATCTAAATATAAATACATCATGTGTTCATTACCAAACTACTTTCAAAATTATAATACATCCCAGTAATAATAGGCCCACCTTTGTCCCAATTAGTATAGGTTTCTAGTTTACAAGTTTACAAGTTATTTTTTGAGTATGATGCTAATAATGGAATATTTTTAGTTGATGTGTTTGCAATCACCTAATGTCAATGTAAAGCCCGCTATATAATAGTAATAATAATCAGAAAAGCTATATATGTGTATATTTAAAAAAAGTATAACAGTTAATTGAACCTTTAGACTAAAAATCTAAAAATAGTATGTTTTATGTTTTGTATCATATTTGATACATCAGGCTTTTTTGATACATTATGGTTCATATAGTATGAAATAGTGAGAATACGGAGGGTAAAAAAAAACACCTAAATTTATTCATACGCCCAAAGTGAACAAACATAGGTATTTTTGCAGATACTGATTGTTATATGACCAATAGGTAAGATGAAATTCTGATAGCTTGTAGTTTAAATCAATGAGATCTTTATAACAGTATAGCAGATAGTTGCATAAAATGATATAAATATCAGTCGTCACTCTATATCTCTAATAATATGTCTTAGTAAGATTAAGATGCTTAGTTTTATGATCCAAACATATAATGCAATGCAATAAATTGATGATTGAGAGATGAACAAATAAACGTTCCTGAAAAACCAATTTTAAGACTCACATTTGAACATGATTTTTCTAAAACATGATGTTTGGATAATCAAATAAAGTTGCTTCAGTCCAATATAAAAGATAAAACAATATCCATGTTATTCATACACTTTATAAAAATCAGTAAAGATTTGACAGCATTAAGACACATGAAGCACGAGGATGTTGTACAATTAAAAGACCTTTTACTTGCTGAAAACATCTAAACTACTGTATCAATCAGACGACAGAAGGCATGGAGTAGATTGTGTGTGAAACAGGTTTTTCAGCAAAGTTTTGATCATTTCGAGGCCTTAGAAATGTTCCTATCAAATATGATACAGTAGACTTTACAGGATTAAGAATCTATCAGATCTTCTGTTAGTTTGTGGGGTTTATGGGTCCTTTGTCACATTAATATATTCTCTTCCCGTATTACAATAAGGACTAGCTTATAGATCAGACTGATGTGTTCTATAGCACGTTTACCTATGTGTGTTTGTGGGAAAACCCTCGAGCTGCTGTAATACAATTTTCAGCGAGTCACTCAATCCAGTCGAGTCCAGTTACAGGTGCCAGCTGACATGAGTCTTCCCGTCTCAGCTGCAATGTTTATGTGTTGTGGAAACTGCCCTCTCTTTTTCTCCTTTCTCTCTTTCAGTCTACGATATCCATTCATATGACTTCCAGACAAGGTTACACTGGGTTCAGGTGCTGCGGTGACCTTTGGGGTCATAGCTCTAAGTGTGAATGTTAGTGTGGTTATAAGTAGTTATTTTTAAGTATACTAAAGTGTATTTAAAAAAAATCTGATTAAAGGGGTCATATGGTGCGATTAAAATTTTTCCTTTCTCTTTGGAGTGTTACAAGCTCTTGGTGCATAAAGAAGATCTGTAAAGTTGCAAAGACTAAAGTCTCAAATCCAAAGAGATATTCTTTATAAAAGTTAAGAGTTAACCACGCCTACCTAAAACGGCTCGTTCTAACACGCCCCCACATGTCTACGTCACGATGTGGGAAGATTTGCATAACGCCGCCCAAATGTTCACGCAAAGAAAGAAGGCGTAACTTTTATTCTCGCTGTAGTATTGTTGCCGCTGCCGCCGCCATTTCCGCATCATATGACCCCTTTAAAAATATAATATAATATAACAACTGGACTCCACTCTTTGAACTTAACAAGATACTGAGGTTGTGTTACAATACTGTTTGAAACCTTTAGCGTTGAATATTCAGTGATCTTGGAGTGACAAAATATCTCTCATCCAGGATAATGATGATTAAGCATTATGAAAATAATACACTTTAAAATAATATAATTAAGTGTGAACTTAATGTAATGTTTTCAGACCAGTGTAATTTTAGTATATATATATTTTGAATTAGATTTTATTTTTATATTTGATGTTTTTGTGTAAATTTCATTTAATGTTTTAGTTTTTAGTTTATTTAGTTTCAGTTATTTTAGTACTTCTAGCTAGCTCAACTAGCTGAAATTAAATAATTTCAATATAAATAATTTTTTATAATTTCAATATAAAAAAAATAAAAAAGATTTTATTTCAGTTAATGTTTATTTTATTTCAAATATTGATTTTTTTATGGTTTTAGTTTTAGTTAATGATAATAACCCTGTTTTGGACACTTAATTGCATGTCATTTGCATCTAAATGAAAATGTATTATTGTTTAACTTTAAATGAAATACATTCAGTTGAACTTGAACTGAGAGCTTTTTTGACCCACTTCATAATTCATAAATACTTGTATTGTTTTTTGGAAATAAGTTTAAGTGTACTTCAAAATGTACTGACAAGCATTTATGGTAAAATCGATAAAATATATACTTTAATGTCAATTTTATTGAAACGTGTATTGTGTGGAAATATATTTGCAATTACACATTTGTAATGATGAAGTTGAAATGTGGTAAATTAAAAATACTTTAACTAAATAACTAAATGCATTGAAACGTGTATGTCTTGTGTTGAAATATATTTGCAACTACACATTTGTAATGATGAATTTGAAATGTGGTAAATTAAAAATACTTTAACTAAATAACTAAATGTAATATTGAATAAGTTACTTTAGTATGTTAGTCAACACATCAAAATAACTGTGCTTCTTCAAAGCACGAAAAAAAAGATGATCAAACGTGATTTAAAATGTAAAATAAACTTTTAAAAAGTATACTTAAGTGTGTTAAGAAACATAGAAGTGTACTCTCTTTAATATACTTAAGTGACCCTTTAATTAATTAATATTATAATAAGTGCTAGTACAGTTTTTTTTAAATAGACTTGTAAAATCTGAAGTACACTACAAGTGCACATTCAGTACAATTATGCACAATTCTTTTTCACAAAATGTATAAATTAAAAATATAATTAAATGCTGTAAAAAGTGTCAGTTCATAATACACTGTACATTAACTAATGTTCAGGTATAGACCCTTAAACAACATTTCACTCTTCTGCATTCTCTTGCACCACTTTAACACAGTGTTATGCGTCAGACCTCTCAGTGTTTGGGTGAGGTGATGGAAGAGTTCAGTGGAAAACTCCTGGAGAGCATGCTGGTGAACGGAGGTGAGTGAATGTGGGGAGCACTCCTCTGTAACGGCTAAACCTGTTCCATAAGAAAGCAGAGAAGAGCTCATTAGCAGAAGGCCACCTCCTCTGAGCCGGGCCATGTTCATCGCAAGGTCAAGTTACATATGACCAGTGTTGGGGGTAACTCATTACAAGTAACACGAGTTACGTAATCAGATTACTTTTTTCAAGTAACTAGTAAAGTAACGCATTACTTTCCATAAAAAGTAACTAAGTAACGTAATTAGTTACTTTTTTATGGAGTAACGCAATATTGTAATGCATTACTTTTAAAAGTAACTTTCCCGAACACTGCATATGACATAATCATGGCTTGATGTGTGTTACCATGCAAATGATCATTGCCTTGCACGATTATTTCATATCAAAATTCTCAGTAATGGTTTGTTAATATTATCATCAGTGCACAGGACTCATCAGAAAGATCGTCAGACACCATTGAAATCGTACTTCCAGACTATACAAGGCATGCTAGCATTTGCAAGCTAACTTTCCGAGCTAGTACTAACCTTATTGGTGTAAAGTTATAAGCATATATTTCAACGCTTGTGAAAATGAAGTGCACTTAATTGTATAAAATGTGCACTTGTAATATTAAAAGTATATTTTTTCAAAACTGCTTGCAGATACTATAATATCAGGGTGTCCACGGGGTCTTAAAAAGTATTAAATGATGTAACCGGTTAAAACTTGGAGTGGCAATGAGGTCTTAAAATGTATGGAAAGAGTCTTAAAAAAGGTCTTAAAAGGTATTAAATTTAACTCCATGATTCCTGTATATACCCTGAATATTAATGAAATACTTATATGTAATTGAAAGGAGATACTTTCACGACTGTTTCTTAACACACATCAAGTACGTTTTGAAAAATGCACTTTGTAATAACGTCAAATTAAAAGTGTTACATTTGAAAATAATTCTTTTTAATATTCTTTTGTTTTGAGTTAAAGAAGTACACTTATTTTGATGTGCTGACTAACATACTAAAGCACAGGTAAAGTATGATTATTTGAATTGCATTGTGTATTTGATGTTACAATGAAAGTTAATTATTTACATTACTTGACATTTTTACATGTTTTACATGACATGTAAGTTTTAATAGCAATTACATTAAAGTATATTTTACTTGCCAGTACATTCAGCAGTGCACTTTAACCACATTTCAAACACAATAGAAGTAATTATGAAATTACAGATGAAGATGTACTTAAGTCCTATACTTAAGTGGGTCAAAGTGGCTCTTTTTTAAAGTATGTTAAAAACGCTAAAGTGTACTTCTTTTTCGAAAGGGATGTTATGTCATAATCAGGTGGACTTGCTAGTTTTCGCATTATAAACACAGGTTACACTTTATTTCGATAGTCCACTTTAGACATTCTATTAACTATAAGTAACTTTGTAACTACATGTCAACCACATGTCAACTAATTCTCATTAATTTGCAACTACATGTCTACTAACTCTCAGAGTAGACAGGGTAGGTTTAGGGTTAGTAGAATAAGTTGACAAAGAAAGTGTTAGAAGATATTAAGCAGACAGTCTACTGATACTCTACTAACTGCTAGTTGACATGTAGTTGCAAAGTTACTTACTGTTAATGGAATGTCTAAAGTGGACTATCCAAATAAAGTGTTACCTAAACACATACCAGAAAACAATGTGGTGTAACTATCCTTAAAACCCTTTTACATGGAGCAAACTCCCACAGGAAAGACATCAGTTCATCCACAAGGACATGTAGTCTCACCTCAAATAAATGATTTAGACAACTTCAGTTTTTGTAATAAACGTTCATGTGCTTACAGGTTTTACAGTTCTAAAACTCACGTTTAAACCCTTTGGTACAATAAATGTTAGTGCATTAGTGTAAATATAATGGATTAATGTTTGCATAATGGATGCTGAGAATTTTTTTTTTGTCAAGCGTAGCACACTGAACTACGGAACGCTGCAATGTAAACCACTTTAGAAATGTGATCTTTTGCAATATAGGCCTTTTATCTGCCTGCTGTTGTAATTATGCTGCTGTTTTGCTTACAGCATTCACTTACAGTTTACTGCTTTCTGATTCAGTGTTTCTTGATGTTTCAGTGGATTTGGCAACATATGTGACCAGGTTTCAATGGGACAGAGCGAAATACCCCACTGCACAGCCTCTGAAAACCCTCACTGACATCATCTCCACAGTATACACCTTACATAAAGCACTTTTAAACAATAACAACTATTTGATTCTATATGTATGTTCTACTGTATAAATGTTTGTCTGTGTGGGTGGTTGTGTGTGTGTGCTAGCAAGTTTCTCAGGTGGACACCGAGTTGAAATCCCGCAGGGCTGCTTACAGTCATGTGAACGCCAGTATTCAAAGCTTTGAGCGAAAAACTGAGTGAGTTTTCATATCTACAAGTAGGATATTTTACATAATATTTCCATTATGAAGTCTATTTTAGGACAAAAGTTTTCATGACTCTATAATTCATTTCTACAGAGCTCCTAAAAATTAAACTGAAGGAAAAATTATATTTCAATGCTTTAGCGTTCACCCAAGAAACTTTTGAGTTCACTCGCAAATCTTTTGTGATGAAAATAATATGAGGTGGGAATGGGAGGAAAACATATATTTCAATGTTTCTGCGTTCGCTCACAAAACTTTTGCATTCACTTAAGAAACATTGTTGACTCACAAAACTTTTGTGATGTTAATTAAAAAAACAAAAAAACTGTAGGAGGAAAAACTATATCAATGCTTTTGTTTCTCAAAAGGTTATGAGAGTGAATTGCAAAGTTTCTCAGGTTAACTCAAGAGTTTGGGAGCGAATGTCTAGGTTACGACTGTAACCATGGTTCCCTGAGAAGGGGAACGAGATGGGATGTCTGGAGTTGACACTATGGGGAACGCCGTTAGCACGACTAGTGACTGAGCATGTCTAGCAAACATGCCAATTTACTGGCTGAAGGCAGTTTATGACGAAGCACTCGTGAGTATAAAAGGGGGCCTGCAAAACATATCATCAACTCTTTTGCCTGAAGGAGATGTGCAGGAAAACCAAATGCGTGGCAACTAGAAAATTTGGCACCAGTATCGAAAAAAAAAAAAAAACGATACCCAACCCTAGTAGATATATAGGCCATAACTGGCATAGAATAACCTGACTCTACAGAACAACCAGCTAGAGTCAAGACTACTTAGTAGAACCATTTCCTAAGCCAATATCTTCCAATAGTAAGAGGAAGTGTATTATCTACACCCTTTGATATTACTACTACTTCCAGGGGGGAGAATGCAGCCCTTAAATTCACCAGAAAGATGCAAATATGAGAGTGACATAACATAAATGCCAAAGACTCTCACCATTAAAATTCAACCCCCTAGGAAACAGCTGGGGAAGTGTCTGATCATATATAAAGCCAGAATACCAACTCTGTCGACACGGTTTAATTATTTTAAAAAAAGTTTAATTATTAAAATAATTTTTTTTGTTTTGTTTTTACATTTCCTGAAAGTGGTAGTGCTTTTGGACTAACAAGGTTTCCACCCGACAACGACGATATGTAAATTTGTTGTTTTATCATCACCAACAACATAAAGCGACCTATGACCTTGTGTTCATACCTGACTTAAGCTCAAGTTTCACATTAAATGTGAGTACTACTTTTAATATAATATCGCATTTTAATATACTATTTGAAGCAATGCATTTTTGTGCAATTTTGCTATATTTCAGTGCTTAGATTTTTTTACTGATCAAAACTGTGCCGTGGCTAAAAAAGGTTGGGAAACTCTGCTCTGTCAATGTCAATTTATTTCTAGAGCACAGTTTAAAACAACTTAGAGTTGACCAAAGTGCTTTATATTTAACACTTAGAACAACATTCAAACAAAACAAAGCAAAACAATTAAAAGAAGTTAAATTAATCTCTACAATACTTTAAAAGCCAGAAAAAACAGATGAGATTTTGACTTCGCCTTGAAGTCTGACAATGTTTTAGCAGTTCTGATACACAGTGGAAGGCTATTCCACAGTTTAGGGGCAATCACAGAAAAGGCCCGATCCCCTCTCGTTTTTAGTCTTGCCCTAGGAACTGATCAGATGATCGGAGGGATCTCCATGGGTTGTGTAAAGACAACAGACTTGAAAGATACGTTGGTGCCAGTCCGTGTAAACCCTGTTGAAAAAACCAGCATATGCTGGTTAGGTATGTTTTGAAGCATGACTGCTGGTTTGAGCTGGTCCTTAGCTGGTTTAAGCTGGACTTGTGCTGGTCCTGAGCAGGAGCTAGTTGCTTAGGACCAGCTTAAACCAGCTCATGACCAGCTATGGACCAGCTTAAACCAGCTCAAACCAGCAGCCATACTTCAAAACATACCTAACTAGCATATGCTGTTTTTTTTTCAACAGGGGAGATTTAAAAACAAAACTCTAAACCAAGGAGGCCGCAGGGAAGCTTATGTCCTACTTAAAAAACCCACTACATGGAGGAGAGCAGCTCAATTCTGACTAGCTAGTGCTTTATTCCAATGCTGACTATAAAGGAGGGATGCCCCACAGGCCAACTACCTCTGCTTGCCAGGTTCTTTAACATGGGCCTGTTAAAGCATGCATCCAAAGGGGAGCATACACCCCTACTTTAACACCCAACAGTGGTTGGGGAGGGAGGTACATGAAGTAGAGGAAATCTATATTGCCCTACATAACTCTGTTCACCCTGCATCAACCCTAAGAGGGCTTCTACCAAGCAACCATCCACAGAGGAGTGTACAATTCTACTTTAGACCCTAACGTAGTGGAGAATGTAGCAGGTCCTGGAGGTTTGGGTGCTGGATTTACAGGGACTCACTGGGTTTTGAGAAGACTTGCAAACTTGTGGAGGAGGTGGATTATTAATTAAAACTCTCTCTGCATCTAATTCCTCAGAATTAGACACACCACATTTAATCAGTCAGGTTAGAACCAACATGAAAGCAGAGCTAGCCCAAAAAGGAAAAACACTCCCGTCAGATTTCTCCTTAAGCCTGGCCTACAATCCCCGCGATCGATCGTGTCCTGCTGCAGATGCTCTGTTCTCATCCTTCAGGAGAGATTCAAGCATGGGTGGAGCGTCCCACCAGCGAATGCATCCCAATGAAAGCATTCAGCTCTCTTGAGAACAGAATGCGCTCCATGCAAACACTAAAGAGAGAATCAAGGAATAACAGAGCCTCTTATGATGAATGCATTGCTGTGAGAGCCTCCCATTCCCTCGAGAGCTCTGGGTAAAAAAAAAGCTGATGATGTGTTTTGCCTATGAATTGACAATGAATGTTTGCTACATGTGCTCAGACACTAGTCATGCTGATGGTGTTCCCCATAGCATCAAGTCCAGATGCTACGCTGAAGTTCCACTTCGAAAGGAAATAAATTTTTTTGCAAAATACGAGTGAATGCAGAGTTACTCAGGAACACAAAAGCATTGAAATATAAATTTCCTCCCATTTCATTTTTTTCCAATCACCATGTCCCTCCGTAGGTGCTCCGTACATTTCCCCCTTAAATGTCAAAATGTAAAATAAGGTTCTTCGTTTTGAAATGTGACCATGGACGTTTACGTGAGATTTCAAAGAATAATTAATAACCATCACTACTGCTGCACTTAACCAGGGGAAGCTTGCAGACCCGTGCATTGACCAATATTGTGAAAAAGGAGGACTTGGTTTTGAATTCAGAGTACCTCACAACATTGCTAGTTGTGGTGCCAAGGTCAGTGAGAACTCTAAGAGCAAATCTTAACTCATATATTACTGATCAAGCATTTTTCTGAATGTATTTGTTACATTGTCTTTATAGAATGGCATATGCACTGTGGGAGAAGACATATGAGTCGATGTCAAAGTTTGTGGTTCCTCGTTCCAGCCGGTTGGTCCCCATGCATGTTTGTTGAGTAAAATCTGAAAATAGTAATTTTAATTGTTTAAATGTATTAATTACTGATTAGTTGATCATTGATATCTGGAAATCCACCCCTGTAGTACCTCCAAAATGCTATTAAGAAATCTTTATTTAGCAATGATGAACGACTGGAAAGGTAATGGAAATTCACTGAACAAAAGCCATGGGAACACTGTTGTTTTGACAGTCGCGATTTAATCTCAACTTACATTTCTTGCTTTAACCATGGGGCAGAAGGCTAATAGCTGTATTATCAAATTACTTTCTGGCTGTCTTAGTTTGTCTGGCTGTAGTCTGGGAGATGGTTTCCAACTCATTGGCTCTGTGTATTTTGTCTCTGTTTCAGACATATCAATCAAACCATCATGGACATTTTCAGTTTGCCTCTAATCTTTTGCATGGCATAATTAACTATGTTTCTGTTTGTATAACAGGAAGTTGGTTGAGGATGCAGATGCAGGGATTTTCACAGTAACCCTGTTTAAGAATGTCATTGCCGAATTCAAAACCAATGCCAAAAAGCACAAGTAAGCTTTATTTATGCATTTCGCAGACACATTTATCCAAAGTGACTTACAGTGCATTCAGGCCTGGGTCAAAACAACCCAACCGCTGGGTCAAAACAACCCAACCGCTGGGTCAAAACAACCCAATAGCTGGGTTTGTCCCTTTTTAAGCCAGCGCTGGGTTATATTTAACCCAGCATTTTTTAGAGTGCATGAACACCCCATAACTGTAGTCCATATGAGCTAAATTTCAAGTGTTCTAAAGCCATATAAAAGCTTTGTGTGAAGAACAATCAGAAATTGTTGTTTTGGTGTGAAAAATGTCTTGAGCCGTTCACTGACATTAGCTGTGTCACAGTTATGTGTTTAGTTCAGTCTCTCTTGGTTTCAGTTTCATGGACTTTTAGTTTGTTCACAGTCGGTTTCCTTTTTCCTTTATCTTAGTGGACACTAACTCCGTCATCACAGCTGTTCGTTATTAGTTCTTCATCACTGTGTATTTAAGTTGTGCACTCTTCTTTATGTGTCTGGTATTGTTTGTGCAAAATAACTTTGAATTATTTTGAATCTTCATCTGACGTGAAGCGTGACAAGCTGTCTCCATACACATATTTTTTTTATTAAAAAGTTGGGATATTATAACAGGAAGTTGGTTGAGGATGCAGATGCAGGGATTTTCACAGTAACCCTGTTTAAGAATGTCATTGCCGAATTCAAAACCAATGCCAAAAAGCACAAGTAAGCTTTATTTATGCATTTCGCAGACACATTTATCCAAAGTGACTTACAGTGCATTCAGGCTATACATTTTTTTCAGTATGTGTGCTCCCTGGGAATTGAACCCACAGCCTTTTGCACTGCTAATGCAATGCTCTACCACTGAGCCACAGGAGGGCTTTGAGCACATCTCAAAATGGTGCATAAAAGTGTCTTAAAGGTACATATAAGTATTTAAATTGTACATAATCATACCTAAATGGTACATATTAATACTTTTTTGAAGTGTAGTGCCCCTATGACAGTTTTTAAACCTTTTTTCTGAACCTTTTAAACTTTTTTTTTTAATATATATATACTTTTAAGATTTTAAGTACACTACAAGTACATAGTCAATGCAATTATGTGCACTTCTTTTTAACAAGGGCTGACATGCCTCTATACTTATTTAGGCTTAATAATGAAATGTGGTGGCCAACAGGTTTACAGTGCGGGAATACAACCTGGATGAAGCCGAGAAGCAAATGCAGGAGATGAGCCGTCTCACTGTGAATAAGAAGGAACTGTGTGTAAGTAAATCCTAATGAATGAGAGACTATTACTTTTCATAATATAGACACTAAACAATATTAATTTAAAGTTCTTTATTACGCACTGGTTACTGAGACAAAACAGACCACAGAACTGATCAAATAAACATTTTGCATAAATGATTTTGCAACATGTTCACCTGTGTTTGGATGCAACCTCCTGCTTTTTCCATTTTCACGCTTTTTTATTTTATTTTATTTATTTATTTATTTTTTGTCTGTCACCAATGTTGTCTGTACTGTCATATAGAATATTTATGATACGTACTTTAAAATCTACAGCTTCAGTAGACTACACTTAAGAATGAGACTTCAGGATGTTTTCAAACCCGATTTTCAGCTTCAATTCGCCAGTACAGAAAATTTTACAGTGTTGACCAAATGACCACATTTTCCATTTTACGCGTTTTAAATGCATGCATGCAATTTTTTGTTGTTGTTACTAATAGGCTCTGCTGTTGACCTTATATATACAAACAAATATTTCTGTTTGTCTGAAGTTTAATATATACTGTATATTTAAACCACATGAAATATAGATATGAGGATGGGCTAGTGAGAGGATATTTTTGGGGGGATAATGAGAGATTAAGTTGAAAAAAGAGAGAAAATTAATTTGTGTTAAGAGCATTCTAGTGATCATCTCTGATTAATTTCAGAATATACATGTTATTTTCAAAATTAATGGGCAGTAAAAGTGTCTCAAGAATCAGTGCAATGATAAAAGTGTGCTTGTTTGTCCCAACAGAGAACATTTGTGTGTTGGCTAAAGGTAAACTTCAGTGAGATCTTCGTGGCCTGGATTCACATCAAGGTCCTCCGTACATTTGTTGAGTCAGTTCTCAGGTAAAATTATCACTTGAATAAGTAAACTAAATAAATCATAAATATAAACGGATAAACACAACACTCTGCTGTTGGTTAGGTATGGTCTGCCGGTCAGTTTCCAAGCTATTTTGCTACAGCCCAGTAAGAAGAACAGAAAGCAGCTAAAGCAGCAACTCAACTCTTTATTCAAACACCTCGACCCAGCAGTGGCGACTGGTAAACCAGATGTAAGATTTTTTCCCCCCCTCTCTTTTTATACCTGAATTCCCATTTCCAAAGCGACACATGATTAAAAGTTAGGTGCACCCAAAAATTCATTTCTATTATAATAAAATAAATATTTAAATGTTTAAATGTTGTTTAAAAAAAAAAATTGGCTGGATATGGAGATATTTTTGAATAGCCATCAATGGAAAAAGACGTTCTTTAACGCCAGATGGTGTAGTTACCACATCTACCAGCATGTGCTTATCATCATGTCATTTGAAAGCCGTGTGACTTTTTATTTCATCCATGAAACTAAAAAAGGAGAAATTCCAAAGAATTACAGGCCTGCTACGTGCTCTTTTGTAATGAATGGGGACTGAAGTCTTCAAACTTTAAAAAGTGCACACACTCTAAAAAATGCTGGGTTAAATATAACCCAGCGCTGGGTTAAAAAGGGACAAACCCAGCTATTGGGTTGTTTTGA
>NW_015644632.1:193555-243841 GCF_001515625.1 Sinocyclocheilus rhinocerous | reverse complement strand
CACTCACTCTTCTTTATGTGTCTGGTATTGTTTGTGCAAAATAACTTTGAATTATTTTGAATCTTCATCTGACGTGAAGCGTGACAAGCTGTCTCCATACACATATTTTTTTTATTAAAAAGTTGGGATATTGAATAAAAAAAAAAAAGATGCTCATAAAATCTTAACATGTGCATAAAAAAGGAATGCACTCAGTTGAGGTGGCTATTTTTTTTCCGGTAAAAAAACATGCACTCAGTTGGCAAATGTATGATGAACATTTTTGGATGCTCAACAAAAAAAAAACTAATGTGCCTCAACAGATCATGTAATTAGATAACTGGATTAACCAGAAGAGCAATCCCATTGCACCCCATCTTAAATTTTATTTTAGTCAGTCTGAAATGCCTGAGCCAAAGTCTACCATCAAAATGATTTGGTATGATTACCTCCCAGAACTGGCTAACAGGTTTGCGTTCCCAAAAATGACAGCAGTTGTGATTGTTTTTGTTTGTGTGCTCTGAGGCGCAGGTGATTTATTTTGTAAGGGGAAAAAAAAGAGTCAGAGGCTTCCCTGATTGCAGCAACTTTTTGTTTTTATTAATAGTTTGCACCATTTTCCCAGTAAGTGAAGATGTTGTTCTCTTGCTGTCATTCTTCCTAGGTGGGGCTTGATATCCCAGACGGAAGCAGTGGCCAGCAGGAATATTTCTCCTACATCTTTTATCCGATCAAAATTCATTTGGTGGGTCCAAGTTAATGCTAAATCATAGAATAAAGTTATTTGGCACCCTGACAAACAGATGGAAGACATGGTTACTGACTGTGAACTTTTTTATGGCCTATAGTATGTGAAGAAAGATACATTTATTTGGGAACTACTGGTTTTTAAATTACTATGCAAATTACTATTTTTGTTGCCCAATTACAGAATCGTCTGAATTACAGATTAGTAGTAACACTGACCCCAGGTGGTATACTCTGGAAATTTATAATACTAAAAATCAAATAATAATAAAAAAGACAATTATATAAATACATTTATATGCGATATCAGCACGTCTCCACACAGCAAACAAAACAAGCATTTCCTAGCAACGACAAATGCACTACACACTAATGAGACAAGTAAATACACTTACGAGCTGCTTTTAACTTCCGCTGATAAAGACTGCTTCTCTCAAAGACTATTTCTTTACACTGTTTTCTGCTGGCGCTTAAACACACTTTCCTTATTTACTCCACAACAAATGGCCAAGCAAGCGCAGACACTGACAAGATACGCGATACAGAACGAGACCAAACGCGATATCAGTTTATCACTATCAGAGTACAAAATGTAAATAGACAGGGTAGGTAACATTTTATTTTGTAATTAAAGTGTAAGCATTTCTAAACATTACGGTTGTAGTAAATGTGTTTTCAATTGCTGCTCTGACAGTTTTCTTCTACAGATCTGCAAAGGCACCATCATATTTCTTAGGTACAGGAATAATGATGCTAATCTTGAAAGAGTCATGTTATGCATTCTGAAATTTTTCATTAAAAACAAAACACCTCTCCAAGAAACCCCACAGTATCTGTCTTCAATAACCCTGCCACAATATCCACAATGTGCCTCATGTCACATTTGCAATTTCATCAGTACAACACTGACAATATTGCAGCAATAAACCAGTAGAAACAGTCAGGACACTCATTTACAACAACCAGATATTTACTGCTGGTGTAACAGTGGTTCTATGAATAGTGGAAGACCACCAGAGATGGTTATGTCAAGCATCTTATTCAAGGTTATGATAATCTGTCCAAATGACAGTACCTCCAAGCCCTCCAACCAGTGGTGCCACTCTCCCAATGCCAACCTGACAGACAGGATTTCCTGATAACGTAATTCCATTCTGCTGCGGAAATGCGGTGAGAAAACAAAAAAAAGCACAGGGGTGAATTTCCTGTCAGAGCAACAGCTCTGGGGCAAAATGGACCCCACCCCCACCTCTGATGCGTCAACCTTCACCACAAATGGATGCAAAGGGTCAGGATTAGAAAGAATGGGGGCCAAAACAAAGCAGCTCTTAAGTTCCTGAAATGCCTGTGGCGACCAGCTGAAGAATTTCTTGGTAAAAGTTAAACTTGTCAGAGGGAAGGTGATCTGACTAAAGTTGTCAATGAACTGCCTGTAAAAACTGGATTCAATAAGGGCTTGAAGGGCAATATTATTGTGCTGCAGCTTGGTCTGGCGAAGAGTGCAAAGTCCAGGGGATTTCTCATTAGAAGTAACGCTCACCATTAACTCCTTCTTTAACGGTGAGCTCCTCCTTTTACTGGGCATGATGCAACAACGTGTTCTGGACGTCCGAAATAAAGGCACAACCCCATTAACTATGCGATGCCGTTGCTCCTCAGGTGATAGCCACGCTCTCCCAATCTGCATGGGTTCCTCCTCTGACAAAGAATAAGATGAGGTGACAGCAGAAACTGCTCTTAGCACAGGAAACCTCTACAGCAAAGTCTGCGCATAGACAGACAATTCTCCACATTAATGGCCAGGTCCACCATGCCGTCAAAACTACTGGAGAGATCAAGAGAGTAAGCCTCATCCCTGATCTGGTCGGAAAGCCCATGCAGAAAATGGTCCAACTGAGCCTTGGTGTTCCAGCCACAGGAAGCCACAAGGGTGCAGAATTCAGTGGAGAAATCAGACACTGATAGTAGCCCATACTACGGTGGCCGAGAGAGCTCAACGCGCTGCAACTTCAGAAAACACATGCAAATACAAAAAACACCAACAAATTAAGCACACGCGCTGCAAATAGGACAGACCACAACGTAAATGTTTCAAGGGGACCCCAATAAGTGACGAACCCAGCCGGGACCTGCTTATTGTTCAGTGGCTACTGGTCAGTGGTGTTGTCGATGAACTGAAAGGTGAGTTTTTGTTTATTTTAACATCTATGATTCCTTGGTCTTTTGAATATTATTAGCCTAAATAATCTGACGAAGGACACAATTAACTGTGAAACGTTATTTTAATGCTATGTTAGCTGGAGTTACTCTCACAGGAACTGTAGGAACAAGCAAGTAAAACTACCGTAGGTTTTTCTGACATGAGTAATAAAATGACATTTTATATATATATATATATATTTTTTTTTTTTATCAGTTAACAAATAAATTACCTTAATTCCAATGCTTAAAGTATACCCTGATTGGAGGATAGATAACTTTATGAAGCTACAATCACAGAAAAGAGCATATTTCTCTGTCCCATTGACTTTGAGCTATATTTCCATTGCAGTGAGAATAAGTGTGAATAACTTTTGTGAATTCATACGCTCAATACATGTTTGAGTAATCATAAGGGCTTCTCTTGCATTTTTCCTCTGCTGTTAAACTGCTATGAAAAGGTCTTAATTCACAGGCATCTGCTTAGTTTCTTTTAGCACTAAGCAGTCACATTGTTCCTCTCCCAGGTTATGTATTGTCCATATTGTGAGCTCGAATTGGCTGGACATATTGGATGCTTTTGTGGTTCCTGTGGTAGCAACATTAAATTTTTGGCACCTTTTCTACAGAATGGTAAGCTCTACTCTACGTCAACAAAAAGACACCATGATAAACCCACACAGGCGATTGTGATTATTTTGGCTGATTAACCCTCCTATAATATCATGGGTCAATTTGACCCATTTTGACTTTTGAGTTGTCTGAAATACTGGTTAATGTCTTTTTTCTCTCCTTGAAATTCTTTCACCTCATTAAAGGTCATGAACTTGTATGCAAGTTGTGGACACGTGTTACAAAAAGTTTTGTATGCAACGATTTTGTTAAGAGTCATTCTGACTCATGATAAACCCACACAGGCGATTGTGATTATTTTGGCTGATTAACCCTCCTATAATATCATGGGTCAATTTGACCCATTTTGACTTTTGAGTTGTCTGAAATACTGGTTAATGTCTTTTTTTCTCTCCTTGAAATTCTTTCACCTCATTAAAGGTCATGAACTTGTATGCAAGTTGTGGACACGTGTTACGAAAAGTTTTGTATGCAACGATTTTGTTAAGAGTCATTCTGACCCTAACACTTTCAAACTCATAGGTAGTCTCACACACAAAATAAAAACATTTATTTGATGGACACTGTTGTTATGTCTTGTTCTCACTGCACTGTGAAGGTGGAAGGGAGCTTTCCCACATTTCTTCTCAGTGCTGCAACAGACTTTGACACACACAAAATTACATGTATATTACATTTTTTAACAAGTTGATCCAGCTTATAGTATGACATACAGAACTAAACAAATACATTGCACGTTTTTTTTTTTTTTCTTCAACATCAACATAGACCTCATAATACAACGTAACTTTTAAAAGTGTTAAAGGGGTCATATGATGTTGCTAAAAAGAACATTATTTTGTGTATTTGGTGTAATTAAATGTGTTTATGCGGTTTAAGGTTCAAAAAACATTATTTTCCACATACTGTACATTATTGTTTCTCCTCTATGCCCCGCCTTTCTGAAACGCGTAGATTTTTACAAAGCTCATTGGTTTGAAAAGCAAGGTGTGCTGTGATTGGCCAGCTATCCACAGTGCGTTGTGATTGGCCGGATACCTCAAGCGTGGAGAAGGGTATAACTGCAGCCTGGGGATCTCCAGAGTCAAGTTTTGAATAGGAAAAATAACTCTTTGGTCATTTTTGAGCGAGATGCTAACGGTCTAATCAGATTCAATGATCTATGCTAAGCTACAGCTAAAAGTGCTACCGCCAGACCCGGAGATCGGCTGAATGGATTCGAAAACGGTAAAACTCAACTGTTTAACTCTAGGGGAGTTGGAAAATGAGCCTATTTTCAAAAATAGTGGAGTGTTCCTTTAACTTTTATAAAGAATATCTCTTTGGATTTGAGACTTTAGTCTTTGCAACTTTACAGATCTTCTTTATGCACCAAGAGCTTGTAACACTTCAAAGAGAAAGGAAAAATTCAAATCGCATCATATGAGCCCTTTAAGCTTAAATGCCAGTTGTTCTTTGTGCCTTTTACTACCTGGATTTGTGCACAAATTGAGCAGATTAAATACATGCAATTTTCAAACTGTATCAAACAGTTCATCGGTTTATTTTTTTGTTACTGCTGATATATTTTTATATTTAAGATTATATTTGTGGATTCCTGCATTCCTAATGACACTGTTCTCTTTTCCCTTCAGGCCCAGGAACAGTGTCAGATGAAATCACAGAGGCAGGCCTAATCCATAAATATTTCTCAGAGGGCCACACATTTGATTTTCTTGGAACAAAGCATAACATTTTCTTGAGTCTGAGAAGGCTAAGGAATGCAGGCCTAACAAGGAGGACAGACTATACTCCCATTGGCACTGTGAATGCAGCTATAACACACGAGCTGACAGGCTCAGGACAGCTTTTAGGTTACAGAGCGCTGTGGCAGACATTGCGACAGAAGTATTTCCTTACAGTTAAAAGGGATGATGTAATGCATGTAATTCGTAGACTGGACCCATCTGGAGTTCAGCTTCGCCATAGACGCAGGTTTGTCCGAAGAGGATACTTTACAGCAGGACCATGATAAGCTCAAACCCTTTGGTGTTGTCATCAGTGGCTGCATTGATGGGTTTTCTAGGAAAGTTATGTGGCTCAGAAGTGGCAGTTCTAATAACAACCCAGGGATAATTGCTTACTATTACCTGCAGTGTGTATCAAACTTCGGAATTCCAGCACGCCTTCGCACAGACTGTGGGACAGAAAATGGCACTATGGTAGCCATTCACTGTGCATTAAGAACACAGCATATGGATGACTTTGCAGGAGCCCTTAGTCACATGTATGGCACATCAACTGCAAATCAGCGAATCGAAAGTTGGTGGTCC
This sequence comes from Sinocyclocheilus rhinocerous, assembly GCF_001515625.1. NCBI lineage: Eukaryota > Metazoa > Chordata > Actinopteri > Cypriniformes > Cyprinidae > Sinocyclocheilus > Sinocyclocheilus rhinocerous. Next base: position 237,971 of record NW_015644632.1, on the reverse strand, counting down.
TTTTTCAGAAGGCAAAGGTACAGGGCAGGCCTTTTTAAGATTAATTCCAAAACAAAAATGTAATGTACTATTTAGTCAGCTGTCAGGATTTAGCTGTCAACAACATGTATTATATAAGAATAACACTAGACTAAAATGTAATGCAAATCTTTTTTCCTGATGCTATAAAGATTTCTTTACATTGATATTTAAAATTATTTTTAAAAATAGGAATACAGTTTAAATAATACCTTTTGTTATTTCCATATAACATTTATTCAGCACTGAAGTAAAACATTGTATATACTGTTATTTCATCATTAGGACTCAGTTCTGGATTGATCTCTTCAGTGACCTGAGAGAGAGGCACCTTTTCAATGGTAGCCATGAGCATAAAGGCCTTCTACAGTTTGTCTTCTTGAGCATCTTGCAGAAAGACCTTGATGAGTACAAAGAACTTTGGAATAACCACACCATCCGACCTGTTCGTCAGTCGTCTTGTGTTCTGGAAAACCAGAAGCCATGTATCACCTGCCTCACAGGTTCGCATTTAATCTATGCAATATGTGACCATGTTCAGTAAATGTCAGATTTAATTTTTACCTAAGTTTAATCATTAGATATCAATGAAATTGTGATTGATTGCCTACAGCTTACACAGAAGTGTATAGTGGAATGTTTCTCATTTGACGACTGTCGTATTATTTTAAATCAGAATTAGATCATGTAAAAAAGAATTCAGATAAAACAACAACATTAAAGTTCCAACCTTTGGCTTATTTGTCATCACATTCAAAACCATTTAAAAATTGAGGTGTTGGGTTATAATTCCTTTTACCTTAGCATTTGTAGGTTTTATTATACATTTTTGTAATGAGTTGACTCATAGTATTTTGATTTCTGACTGGCCTTAGGTTTGATGCAAGGGACTGTGGATTCCCAGTGTCACAGGAAATTATTCAAGAGTTTGAAGACATTCTGCCACCGCAGGGCAGTCTTTGTGGTGATGGTAATCTCCAAGTTCATTTTGCGGACTTACAGAGACAGAGTGGGCTTTCTCCACCAGTCAACTGGATAACTGCTGTTCAGAATTACATAACACTTAAAAATATGTCCGGACTCTAGAATCATCAGTTCAAAGAACAACTTTATTTGTTCACTGCATATGTCATCAGTGTTTAACTGAACATCAATTATTGAAACTGTGTATAACAAAATCTTACGTTTTGTGCAAAGAACATGCCATGCACATAAAAAAGAAAAAAAAAAGTCACTTGTGAAAATGTTATTCCTCAAAACTCATCAGTACATCAATACAATCAAAACTATGAACCTGAGTGTTCTTTGTTTAAAGGTAAGGTAAACGATTTCTGGTAGCCAATGTTGACATTTGAAATCACCAAAACAAACACGCCCCTACCCCAAAAGGGTCTCGCCCCTATTTTAAAAGCTCCGCCCCTCACGTGCGTACGCAACCCAGGTAACGATTAGTTCTGTGAAACAAAGCAAAACCAATGTTACACCGTGTCTACACCGGACGCGAGTGGCTCGGCGCAACAAAATACTATAAAACTCATTATAATCAGTGATGCTGTCTACACCATATAGATATACAGTATATACATATCTATGGTCTACACTGGATGCGGCGTGACATAACAAATCCCCGACAGAAAACTGCTGCTGGGTTCTATTGAGTGATGCGGCGCGACAAAATACTATAGAACTCGTAATCAGTGATGCTGTCTACACCATAGATATATATACATATCTATGGTCTACACTGGATGCAGCGCAGCATGACACGACAAATCCCCGACAGAAAACTGCTGCTGCGTTCTATTCATGATGTATTGACACAAATTTCAAATGATTTTCAACGGTCGCTTTGTTGCGTCCAGTGTACTAGACAGACTTTAGCTGTTGCGGCGCAGACACGGTGTTACTCACCTATCGAGAAGAAACAAAGCAACATCGGTGTCCGATCGCAGGCCTTCCGCTCCTTCAGTTCTCTCCAGCGCTGGAAAGCTGATCCGATATTTACACGGGTCCTACTTCTTGCCATAAGCCTTCTTTTGTTCCGCAGACGTTTTCCTCTTTTGTTTTTTATCCGCCATCTCTTCGCCATCAACTTGGCTGCACATGCTCTAGAGCTTCCTGAGCAGCTGGCCCAAAGTCTAAGTAGTCTGGATTGTGCTAGCCATACCTGATGTCTAGCCTGCATCAGTAACTCAAAGGCCAGATCCGATCAGCCTTATACACTCACTATGCAAGCTGTATAGGGCCCCGCAAATTATGCAAGGCCTCGCCTCCCCCTCCCTTATGTCAAAGCACGTGTCAGTGTTTACAACTTAGATGAGAATGAGAATTACCAGTACTAAATGCAGAATGAGAATTACCAGTACTAAACATAGACTCCACTTTATCTGTAACATGGAGAGCGTGACAACGGAGTTGAGGATCCAAATGCAGCTTTATTCCTAAGAGTGGTCAAAACAGGCAGGGTCAAACAACAGCAAACAGGTACAATCCAGGATGAGACAAAAGAGAAATCCAATAAACAGGCGAAGGTCAGGGCAGGCAGCAAACAATCAGCAAACAAGGAAACAGTCCAGGGATCAAAAACCACGAAGACTCCACTTAACATAGACTCCACTTTATCTGTTACGTGGAGAGCGTGACAACGGAGTTGAGGATCCAAATACAGTTTTATTCTAAAGAGTGGTCAAAACAGGCAGGGACAAACAACAGCAAACAGGTACAATTCAGGATGAGACAAAAGAGTAATCTAATAAACAGGCGAAGGTCAGGGCAGGAAGCAAACAATCAGAAAACAAGGAAACAGTCCAGGGATCAAAAACCACAAAGACAAGGAAACAGGGAAACTAGGAATCACAGGAACTTAGGAACGCTACAGGCTAAGAATACTCAGCAGTGTGAGTGTGTGTATGTGCATCTTTTATAGTGTCACTGATGGGAAACAGGTGTGAGTGTGGTAATTACATCATTACATCGTAAGAAGAATGGCATCTGCGCTAATATTATTCTCTTTCATTCTTATTCCGAGGTCACCATAGCCACCCAGATCCAGTCCGTATCCAGTCCAGATGGTGAATCCATAAACAGCCTCCTTTGCCGTAACAGGACAGGCAGAGAGTTCATAAACAGCCTCCTTGGCCGTAATAGGACAGGCTGAGAATTCAGAAATGGCTTCCTTGGCCGTGACAGGGCAATCAGAGGGTTCACAGGTGGCCTCTTTGGCCGCAGCTGGACAGGCGAAGAGCTCGAAGACGACCTCCTTGGCCATGACAGGACAGGCTGAGAATTCAGAAATGGCTTCCTTGGCCGTGACAGGGCAATCAGAGGGTTCACAGGTGGCCTCTTTGGCCGCAGCTGGACCAGCAGAGAGTTCAAAGGCAGACGCCGCTGCCTTTGGAGGTTCTACAACACAAGCCGCCACCTCGGGAGGAGCTGGAGTGGACGCCGCCACTTCGGGAGGTTCTGCAGTGCAAACTGCCACCTCGAGAGGAGCTGTACTCCCTAGAATCATTGGAAAAAGGAATGGCACTCCTGTCCATGATGAGGGAACTAGAGTCATTGGAACAGGGAACGACACTCCTGGCCGTAACAAGGGAACTGGAGTGGACTCAAGGACTGGAAGGGGCTCTGGAGCTGACTCAGGGACTGGAGCGGGCTCTTGAGCGTACTCCTTACTAAACACTGGGACTGGAGCAGGCTCGGGAGTGGATTAGGGGACTGGAACGGACGCGACCGCCTCAGGAGGTTCTGCAGCATGACGGGACGAGACTCTGGAACGGCGGCCATGATGGGACGAGACTCTAGAACGGCGGCTGTGACGGGACAAGACTCAGGCTAAGAATACTCAGCAGTGTGAGTGTGTGTATGTGCATCTTTTATAGTGTCACTGATGGGAAACAGGTGTGAGTGTGGTAATTACATCATTACATCGTAAGAAGAATGGCATCTGCGCTAATATTATTCTCTTTCATTCTTATTCCGAGGTCACCATAGCCACCCAGATCCAGTCCGTATCCAGTCCAGATGGTGAATCCATAAACAGCCTCCTTTGCCGTAACAGGACAGGCAGAGAGTTCATAAACAGCCTCCTTGGCCGTAATAGGACAGGCTGAGAATTCAGAAATGGCTTCCTTGGCCGTGACAGGGCAATCAGAGGGTTCACAGGTGGCCTCTTTGGCCGCAGCTGGACAGGCGAAGAGCTCGAAGACGACCTCCTTGGCCATGACAGGACAGGCTGAGAATTCAGAAATGGCTTCCTTGGCCGTGACAGGGCAATCAGAGGGTTCACAGGTGGCCTCTTTGGCCGCAGCTGGACCAGCAGAGAGTTCAAAGGCAGACGCCGCTGCCTTTGGAGGTTCTACAACACAAGCCGCCACCTCGGGAGGAGCTGGAGTGGACGCCGCCACTTCGGGAGGTTCTGCAGTGCAAACTGCCACCTCGAGAGGAGCTGTACTCCCTAGAATCATTGGAAAAAGGAATGGCACTCCTGTCCATGATGAGGGAACTAGAGTCATTGGAACAGGGAACGACACTCCTGGCCGTAACAAGGGAACTGGAGTGGACTCAAGGACTGGAAGGGGCTCTGGAGCTGACTCAGGGACTGGAGCGGGCTCTTGAGCGTACTCCTTACTAAACACTGGGACTGGAGCAGGCTCGGGAGTGGATTAGGGGACTGGAACGGACGCGACCGCCTCAGGAGGTTCTGCAGCATGACGGGACGAGACTCTGGAACGGCGGCCATGATGGGACGAGACTCTAGAACGGCGGCTGTGACGGGACAAGACTCTGGAATCACGGCCATTTTGTGAAGAGGCTCTGAACTGGTAGCCATAGCGGGACCAGGCTCTGGAGTGGCAGATACTGCAGGAGTGCCGTGTTCCTCCTCCACAACACCCACAGTAAATGCAGAGCCACTCAGTTGGAGTGCCAGATCGATGTAAAACTCCAGAGTCCAGTGAGGATCATGCAAAGGCATGAGTGAGCTGAGCGGCTCAGATAGCCCACCACAAAAAAAAAATATCATCAAGCATACCTGGTCAAAAGGTGTTAAATGAGCCAGTCCAATAAAGTCCTCAACATAGTCCTCTTGGTATTGGTATCGGTATCGGTATCAAAATAGTGACCTATTTTGATAGTGACCAAAATAGGTCACTTTGTTTTAAGCACACTGCATTCTCATGCGCACAGCCAAATACATAATAGTAGATAATAGTAGAATAATTTTCTCTTATGGATAGACATAATTCTATTAATGAATTTATTCCACGAGTGCAGACGTCTTCACCAAGTTCTAACACAGACCCAGGTGAAGTACAGGCAGCCTCAGTACTAGCACAACCAGAAGTTATTCAAACCAGGACTGGATTTTTCTTAAAGACAAGCTCAGAAGAGGGTTCCATTCAGGCTTATTACAGAGACAGCTGTCAAATGGGGAAAAGATTCCCAGGAGCTGGCATTCATACTCAGTCAAAAACAATGCTATTGTTATTGTTCAGGCCTGGCTCCCAGCACCCAATCAGAGGGTTGGCCCACCATGGCCCCCCATCGTCAGTGTGAAAGCTTCTTGGGACAGTTGACAGAATTGTCTTTGCCCCGATCAGTCCAGTAATAAATGTGTCATGAAAGTTTATCATTTGAATGTGTTTTTAAGCCTTTTACACATGAACGAACACTCAAACACTCGAATGCACGGACACAAAATTAAGTTCTCTTTCACGTTTTCTTGCGTTTGAACAGACAGATACACACAAAGTTAAGTCAAAATACCCATCTTGGTGAGTATCCTCAAAAACAGTTAGTTATGTCTTAAGTGAACGTAAACAGTTGAGAAAGCAATCTGATGTGTATCATTATACTGGATCCATGTATTGTCTCTTAAAGTGCCCATGCCTAATTTACCACCTGCTGTTGGTATCCTAGATGTTAATCCAAGAAAAAAAAAAAATAGAGAGAGAGAAAAATCACTCACTGCTCTTGACTGAATAAACTTTTAATATATATTTAATTTATACACTGACAACTATGCGGTGTAATTTTACATTAAATTATTCAATTTCTGTACCTGAACACCTACAAACCTAAAAAACTTAAAACAGTGTTTAATTTGTATCTTTGTTCTACACTGAACAAAAATATATATCGTGCATGCTGCATATTACTGATATTAACTACACTGTACAAAATTATAAACGCAACACTTTTTTTTGCCCCCATTTTTCATGAGCTGAACTCAAAGATCTAAGACTTTTTCTATGTACACAAAGGCCTATTTCTCTCAAATATTGTTCACAATTCTGTCTAAATCTGTGTTAGTGAGCACTTCTCCTTTGCCGAGATAATCCATCTACCTCACAGGTGTGGCATATCAAGATGCTGATTAGACAGCATGATTATTGCACAGGTGTGCCTTAGGCTGGCCACAATAAAAGGCCACTCTAAAATGTGCAGTTTTATCACACAGCGCAATGCCACAGATGTCGCAAGTTTTGAGGGAGCGTGCAATTGGCATGCTGACTGCAGGAATGTCCACCAGAGCTGTTGCCCGTGAATTGAATGTTAATTTCTCTACCATAAGCCGTCTCCAAAGGCGTTTCAGAGAATTTGGCAGTACATCCAACCGGCCTCACAATCGCAGACCACGTGCAACCACACCAGCCCAGGACCTCCATATCCAGTATCTTCACCTCCAAGATCGTCTGAGACCAGCCACCCGGACAGCTGCTGCAACAATCGGTTTGCATAACCAAAGAATTTCTGCACAAACTGTCAGAAACCGTCTCAGGGAAGCTCATCTGCATGCTCGTCGTCCTCATCGGGGTCTCGACCTGACTGCTGATTAGACAGCATGATTATTGCACAGGTGTGCCTTAGGCTGGCCACAATAAAAGGCTACTCTAAAATGTGCAGTTTTATCACACAGCACAAGAGATGTGTTGCACTGCGTGAGGCAAATGGTGGTCACACCAGATACTGACTGGTTTTCGGACCCCCCCCGGACCCCCCAATACAGTAAAACTGCACATTTTAGAGTGGTCTTTTATTGTGGCCAGCCTAAGGCACACCTGCAATAATCATGCTGTCTAATGAGAGGTGGATGGATTATCTCGGCAAAGGAGAAGCGCTCACTAACACAGATTTAGACAGATTTGTGAACAATATTTGAGAGAAATAGGCCTTTTGTGTACATAGAAAAAGTCTTAGATCTTTGAGTTCAGCTCATGAAAAATAGGGGCAAAAACAAAAGTGTTGAGTTTATATTTTTGTTCAGTATATTTTTTTTTTTTGTGCTGATGCTTGTAATTTGTTTATTAGTACTTATTTTATTGACTCTTCACATGTCTAATAATAATCAAACTTTATATTTTTTTTAGGCTTTTAGTTTTGGCTGTTTTATTGAAATTGGAATCAAGAATTGTAAAATTTAACTTGCATCTTAAATGTTAGTGTCATACAAGCTTATTTATTCGAATACTACTTAACATAACAGTATTATTTTCAAAACAATGTAAATATTATAGTGATATAAATAGTTCTTTTATAGGACCTGGGCATTTTTTAAATCAAATCTAAAGTTCCCAAATTAATACAAGATATATATATATATATAGATCTTGTATTAAAGAACAGAACAGAATAGACCCCCTCCCCCCGCCACACACACACCCAACTGGAATATCACTTGGCCCACCCTTCATCTAATATCTGGAGCCAGGCCTGTTTTTGTTGTAAGCTCTTTTCTACAAAATAATAAAGGAAGGTTTGACTGACTAGTCAAATATCAATGCCATCCTGAAACACCATGAGGGTAGTCCTGAACACACAAACAATATGCTTAAGTGGAGAGAACTTGATCTGCACTTAAGTCGGGGACAGACTCTTGGCCAGATACAAATGACAATTTTGGAGGCTGAAAGAAAGCGATGGCGGGATGTCCTTACACGTTTAAAGGACATGTAAGGAAAGACACCTAGTATTCAGGGGTTCATCAGACAAACTATTTCAACCAAACAATGGAAACTTCTTAAAAGAGGTTGAATTACTGGCAAAATTTGACCCCCTTATGGAAACTCATCTCAGCAATATTAAAGATGGAGAGACACATGCTCATTATCTTGGGCAGCACACTCAGAATGAACTGATACAGATTGTGAGTGACAAGATTCTGGAAGAAATGGTGACTCAAGTAAGAGACTCAAAGTACTTCTACATTACCTTGGACTGTACACCTGACCAGGGGTGTAGCCAATGTTCCCTCTACTATTTTTTTCTTGCTGAGCAAAACATTTCTCTATTGGGCGGACATTTTGAGCAAAAACATTCTTTATACCAGACCTGTACAGTGTGTACAAACACACACACACACAAGTGTGTAACATTTAACTTTAATGTGGTATTTACATTTGACTTGACGTATCTAAATAATGCACATTTTAGGCTACCTGAGAAAACTTTTTTTACAGTTCTGTGTTACAAAGAAATTCTATAAAAAAAAAACTTTCTTTCTTTTTAATTTTAATCAGAACAGTTTAATTCTTTGTAATAATATAATATAATAGGCTAATATGAAAAAATTAAGCAGATATTGCTCATGAATTCCATTTGAGGTCAATTAATTATTTGGTTTATAATATAAAAACCAACTGAAGCATTTAAACCGAGATCTGTAAGCTAAATATTTTCAAAAAATGTGAACATGTGAATTCTGATAGTTATCTAAGAGTTTAGAGTAGTAGAGTTTTCACACTACAACACCTGTTTAACTGTAAATGTGTCACGGGTTGCCAGGCGAAGGAGCTCGGAGTACGACGGAGGCAGGTAGTCAAACGAACAGAGTCTTTAATAAATTAATGTGGGTGAAACAGGAGAAAGCAACCTCTTAACACGACAGAGACAGGACAAACAAACTGAGTAAAGGCAGGGCTATTTATACAAAATCAAACGATGGACTAATACGATAATTAATGAACACAGGTGGAAACTAATGAACAAATCAAGCAACAAAGGAATATAGGACAAGGCAGGGAGAACAGAAACACAGAACATACATGTGACAAAATGTCAAGGTTTTTTGTTTTTTTACCGTTCTGTGATCATCCGCTATTTCCAGCACTTAATCAAGCCACTCTTCTTTAAGACATGATGTTTTATTTCACATGTCATTGCGTCTTGTTTTTTTACCGTTCTGTGATCATCCGCTATTTCCAGCACTTAATCAAGCCACTCTTCTTTAAGACATGATGATGTTTTATTTCACATGTCATTGCGTTTGCGTTGACTCTCGTGTTAAGCTATTAAAGTATTTGATTTCTACAGAGACTCATTTGGCGCACATCATTCTCTTTCTATGAAACCTGTTAAAGGGTTAGTTCACCCCAAAATGAAAATTCTGTCATTAATTACTCACCCTCATGTCGTTTCAAACCCGTAAGACCTCCGTTCATCTTCAGAACACAAATGAAGATATTTTTGATGGAATCTGAGAGCTGTCTGACCCTGCATAGACAGCAATACAACTGAAATGTTCCCAAGTCCATGACGTAGCAAGGAGATCTGTAAAATAATCCATGTGACATCAGGGGTTCAACCTTAATTTTACGAAGCTACGAGAATAGTTCTTGTGCGCAAAAGAAAAAAAAAAGATTTTTTTCAACAATTCCTCTCATCCGCTCATTCCTCTCACCCTGTAGCGCCATTTTGGAGACTATCAGCTGGACGTAAACAACGTATGCTGTTCTGTGTCAGCTGCTAATTAAATTAATTTAATCATACCCTGCGATACATGAACAGTGTTGATCCGAGATGTTGTTATCTGTGATTGTGATGAACGTAACATGAGGCTTCTCCCGCTTGCATTGTGATCTGTAAACCCTTGCTTCCAAATTAATACCCACAATATTTATTTTAAAATCTTTTATATATCCCTCCATGGCATATTTAAGTCCCACTTGAATGGTGGTCCTTCTGTGTCCAAAATTGATCAAAAAGATATAGGGACAAGGTTTTCACACTGACAGCTGTCATTGTAAGACAGTTAGCAACTCTGTTTGTTTGTCCGAGTTCGAAACAGTAACTAAGGGGGGCGGGGCTTTCCGATAGATCAATTCAATCAAATGGCTTTCCAACTCGGTTTTTTTAAGTGTCCTTTGCACTGCATATTGGCTGCATCCGAAAACCTGCCTCGCTGCATCGCTGCCTTATCAGGCAATGACTTTGCAGGCAGCGTTTTTACAAGAAGGCACCTCATGAAACTGATTTCGGACAAGCTTCTGAGGCAGCGTAGTGGTTTAATGATCTACAACAAAATAGAACGAGTTTTGGTGATAACTAAATGGATATTTAATTACTATAATACTGATTTCTCACTAGAACTAACATCAAACGTGCAAAAAGTTAGTCAGAAATATACATTTACACACAAACTGACCACCAAACGCAACTTTCAGACGCCATCTTTATTTTTTAGCTCAACCGTCATGGAATGGAACGCAGAGGATTGTGGGGTATCAAAGACAGCAAAGGACACATCTATGCTACCTTCAAAAATCGATCAGATGAAGGTATCTCAGGAGACAGGAAGTGAAGCTAACTTTGGATTTGGACGTGCATTGATGCCTTCCTACCTTGGAATGCGTCCTCTGAAGGCAGTATTTTTCAGTTTCCGACGCAGCCTTCTGTTTCTTTTATTTCTTCACGCTCACAGCTTAAAAGGAGAACATTGGTTAAGACTGTTATCAAGTTTATGTTGGACTATTGCATTCTGAAGCATCATTCACATGCTTCACTGTTTTGTTTCTACTAATAAAGTCTGTTTGAGTTAATGACATTTTACCTGTGTGGATCTTCCTGTTTGCTGACATCTGTTTAACCACTGCCAGTCTAGTATAATGAAATATAACTGTATGTAACAATAGTTATATAACCTTGAAAACACCATCTAATGATATTGTGACGAGCAGGGCGGGGCCGAGAGCCGTGGGAACAGAGTGAGGCCGGTGGAGTAATTGATAATGAGCGACACCTGCACCACTCACCGGTCTCGAGTCCCACGGAGGAGCTCCGGAAGGATAAAAGGAGGAGCTACGACAGTGAAAGACGAGAGAGGACCAGGCCTGGACGTTATTTTGTGTTTTGTGTGCGGCAGTCGTCCGCGAGGGGCTGCCGCTTTACTTTCATTTTGTGTTTATTTATTTTATTAAAGTCTTTAAATGTTCGCCGGTTCCCGCCTCCTTCTTCCCGTGACTACGAACTGTGTTACAGATATTTTTTGTTTTTATATTTTATTTGTTTGTTTGTATGTCACACTTAGAAATCAGCGGATGTCAGAGTATTAGTAAAACCTAGGGTCTGTTCCTTCTGCCATGTCACTTTGTAAACCTTTACCAAAGGCAATCTCTTGCAGAATACAATATACAATAGGAGCCCGAAAGTACAACACAGGAAGATGTCTTGGCTGGCTAAAGACGCAAGTTCAAAATGTAATGAAATGCTTTATTATTTGTTTTGTAGGTCAGAAAACTTGCTTATCAAAAGTTATCACTATAACCTGATTAAATGTCAAACGCCTACATAAGCATACACACATACTGACATGAACACCTATTGCTTATTACGATGCAACTGTATAATGTGGACTCAATTCTAGCTTTTTTCCCCCCACATATTTTTATAAGCCTAACCATTAATTTACTTCATGTTGGTAAAAGAAGAGGAATCAGTTGCAGGAATTAAAAAAATAAAAAAATAAATGAACTAACCAGGCAAGAGCTAAAAAACAAGAGTGGTTTAATTCTTTATTTTAACAAAATAAAGAATTAAACCAAATCTCCAAATTTGCATAATAGGCAAGAAAACAAGACAAGATCACACCTCACTGCAGACAAGTTCCATGTTAACTGTCAGAGCAAAGATTACAGGTGCATCTCAATAAATTAGAATGTCGTGGAAAAGTTTGTACTTTCCAGAAGGCCAACAATTCATTAAAAATGTTTTTTTTTATTGGTCTTATGGAGTATTCTAATTTGTTGAGATAGTGAGTTGGTGGGTTTTTGTTAAATGTGAGCCAAAATCATCACAATTAAAAGAACCAAAGACTTAAACTACTTCAGTCTGTGTGCATTGAATTTATTTAATACACAAGTTTCACAATTTGAGTTGAATTACTGAAATAAATGAACTTTTCCACGACATTCTAATTTATTGAGATGCACCTGTATATCTGGCACAGGACAAAAAAACAAGAGGGGAATATAAAGGATGACGAACGAACTAAAACTGGAGCGAGCCCTAATGAGATGATAAGGTAACAAGAGGGGCAGGTTAACAATAGACAACAAACACAAGTGAAAAATTTAAGGGGGTCTGAATACTTTCCGTACCCACTGTATATATATATATATATATAATTTTTATTTTTTTTTTACATTTTTACTATTTACATTTGCACTTTGGTTTCATAATGGTAAAGCTATGTGACTTTAAGAGCAGGACTGTCAAATCAGAGTATGGTTGTAAATATCAGGGTAAAGTTATGAGGAATTATTGTATTTGTTCATCATACCCATACTTTAGGGAACAAAAAGTTCATCAATGAACTGACTTTAGCTGGAAAAATCTTCTTGCATTATTGACAAACTATTTTCCTGTTTAACACTGTAAAGCTGCTTTGACACAACCAGTACTGTATAAAGCACTATACAAATAAAGGTAAAAAAAAGTGGTACAGAATATTTTTTAAAAACCAAGGAAAGAACAACAACAACAACAACAATAAGAATAATACACTGAAGTTTTACTAAGAGATGCACTTGGAACAGTCAGAAAGACAATGCAGTCATTCTCTATGTTCCTCTGTTTACTTCTCAGTTTTTGTTTGTTGAGGTCAGCTAATCCATGTCTTTTCTACTTATAGAAGATATCAGAGGTTTAATTAGATAGACTGGTGTAATGTTTTTAAAAGAACAGTCCCTCAAACTTTGTTTTATACATATTTGAGAGATCAAAGCTTCCAATGTAGGTGGTAAAATGCCAAATGAGCTTTCTCATCGGTGTAGGAGGACAAAAAGGGCATCAAAGAAGAAGCCTCATCAGATAGCGGAACCGGGTAACAACAACAGAGACATTTTATCAAAACTGTATTTGTGACAACACCTACCGCATGATCTCACATGTGGGCCGGTCTATAGAAACATAAAGGAACACAATGAGAGGAACTCCACACTGAAACAGGTGCATCACATGTAAACTGTTGAAATATACCTCTGCTCTCAAATCAGTCAGAGAAAGAGACAGTAAGAAGGACTTTAAAGAAGAGGCCGCTTTGAGGTACAGTATTTTAAATACAGATTTTATCCTGTTGGCGTTCCACTGTACCACCCGTGGCACTCCTGTAAAATTAGCCTAAAATGCCTAAAACATGCAGTGTACCATGCTGTACTATTTTCACTGTACACTGCATGTTTTAGGCATTTTAGGCTACACTGTACACTGCATGTTTTAGGCATTTTAGACAAATTTTACAGGAGTGCTAAGGGGTTAATTTGATGAAAGTGCATTTGTTTGCTGTAGACTGTGGAAAATGTGCTTTTATTTGTCATAGTTTTGACATACTTGACTGAATGTTAGAATTATGTCAAGTCACATTTATTTTTATAACGCTTTATACAAATATTTCAAAGCATCTTCACAGGAATAAACAGGAAAATAACTTTGTAATAATGTTGTAAAATTAATCAGTTATGAAATTAATTCAACTGCACTATAAGCAGCTCTACAGAAGACAAAACGTCATTATTCAGCTCAGTTCAGTTCAAGTTTTGTTCTCATCCGTTAGTGTCGGTGCAATTAAATCTATTATATTACTGGAAAATTGTTTAATGCTTAAATACTGTTGGATATAAATTGTGCATGTAAACAAACGTTTTATTTTCCATTCTATATTGTTATTTTAATGATGCGTTCAGACTTTTAAATGTGCAGAAATACACCTGCAGTACTGTGTAGGTTTGGCAGTGTGTACAGCAAGCTGCTGAAACAAGACACACATTTTTAACAGGACACAAACGCCTTTCATTTTTCGAAAGATGACTGTGGTATCATTATCTTATCTGCTATTTATACAGAAACAGCCATGATGCAGAAATATTTGCATAACTTCCTTATTACACATGCATTTAGGCAATATTCTAGTATACTTTTGAAAATAGTACTTATTACAGAAATACGTTAATAGTGCAAGCTAATTGTAATGTTTTCGGACACTTTGCACATTGCACATTACTTGCCACTGAATGAAAATGTATTATACTTTATATAAAAATTCAATTAGCAAACGCCTTTCATTTTTCGAAAGATGACTGTGGTATCATTATCTTATCTGCTATTTATACAGAAACAGCCATGATGCAGAAATATTTGCATAACTTCCTTATTACACATACATTTAGGCAATATTCTAGTATACTTTTGAAAATAGTACTTATTACAGAAATACGTTAATAGTGCAAGCTAATTGTAATGTTTTCGGACACTTTGCACGTTACTTGCCATTGAATGAAAATGTATTATACTTTATATAAAAATTCAATTAGCTGAACTTTAGAGTGATTTGTTTAAACCAACTGAAATAGGACTGTACACGCTAATATATAATTTTATAATTACTTCTGTTGTCTTTGAAATATGGTTAAAATGGTAACTAAATTGAATTTCTATTCAGATTGTATGAAATTGAATTGTATTGTATTAGTCAACAACACTTCAAAAGAAGTGAAATCTTAAAATCAAGACAAAAGATGATTAAAACACACAACTAAATCACTGATATTATACATGCCTCACTTCTTTCTGGTATTGTTCCACCTGTATTAAAAACTGCTGTAATAACACCTATTCTCAAGAAACCAGGGGCAGATTCAAATAATCTTGAGAATTTTCGTCCTTTTTCTAATTTACTGTTTTTATCAAACATTCTTGAAAGGATTGTTGCATCTCAGCTCCGGGATCATCTTTCCTTTAATAGTTTATATGAGCAGTTTCAATCAATGTTTCGTCAGTATCATAGTGTCAAAACTGCACTTGTGAAGATTTCTAATAATTTATTAGTAGCTGCAGACTAAGGTCTTTTATCAATACTCATTCTTTTAGACTTAAGTGCAGCATTCGATACCATCTCACACCCCATACTGTTAAGTAGATTGAAGTCCATTGGAATTACAGGTACAGCTTTGTGTTGGTTTCGTTCCTATCTTACGGACTGTACACAATTTGTACAATTCTACACCTGTTATCACTGGTGTTCCGCAGGGCTCTGTTCTGGGACCTCTTTTGTTTATCATTTATCTTTTACCAATTGGTTTTATTTTTAGGAAATATGGGGTTCAATTCCATTGTTACGCTGATGACACCCAACTTTATCTGTCTTCTAAACCTACCACTGTTTTTCCTGTCTTCTCTTGTTCAGTGTTTAGATGAAATAAAAACCTGGTTTTCATGTAATTTTCTCAAACTTATCAGTAATAAAACAGAAATACTTCGTCGGATCAAAAAATACTCTGGCCAAATCAAGTTGTCTATCAATGACAATTGACAATTCTCTAGTTTCTATATCTAAACAGGTTAAAAGTCTGGGTGTCATCTTGGACAGCACTGGAAGCTAATATTAATAATGTTACACGTTCTGCATTTTTCCATGTACAAAATATTAGTCATCTCCATCCTGTGCTCTCAACAAAGAGTACTGCTATTCTTGTACACGCTTTAGTAACATCACAAACTGACTACTCTAATTCCTTGTTTTATGGACTCCAGTCTAAATCTATACACAAACTTTAGTTAGTGCATAATGTGTCTGTACAAGTTATTTCCAAAACTCCTATATCTGAGCAAATCTCTCTCCCTGTATCGTGTAAATTTTAAGGTCTTGCTTTTAACTTACTTACAAGTCACTTAATAATTTAGCTCCTTCATATTTATCCGATCTCCTTTGTATAAATACTCCTACACGTATCTTACGATCTGCTTCTGCCTCTGCCTGTGCAGTCGTGGCCAAATCTACAGTATCAACGTGTACAGCAGCACGCTCCTACTAGCCTGCATCAGCGGCGACCGCTACATTGCAATCGTGCAAGCCAGACGATCGGTTCGAATTCGATCGCAAGCTCAGGTGTACAGCCGTCTCATCTGCTCGGTCATATGGATGCTTGCTTTTATCTTGTCTCTGCCTACTTTTATATATTACCAGGAGGTAAACAAGGAATGCATCACTAACTTTGAGGAGCATAACACCGCCAGACTCATGAAGATCCTTATTCCAAGCATGCAGATGGTCCTCGGGTTCTTGGTGCCATTGATGGTCATGATATTCTGCTACTCGTGCACCATGGTGACTCTACTCAAAGCTCAAAACTTCCAGAAGCACAAGGCGATCCGCGTGGTTCTGGCTGTGGTCTTCGTGTTCGTCCTTTGCCATCTGCCTTACAACGTGGCGCTTCTTGTCTACACCAGTAAACTGTTCAATGAGAGAAACTGCAAGGAAGAACAGGTGACTCTGATGACTTTGTCCATCAGCAGGAGTGTGGCCTACCTTCACTGTTGCTTGAATCCCATTCTGTACGCCTTCATCGGGGTTAAATTCAGGAGCCACTTTTGTCAGTTCTTCCGAGACTTGCGGTGCCTGGGGAAACGGTACATTTCGGGACGCTCGTCTCAGCAGACCTCTGAGCTGTACATATCAAGGTGTACAGCCGTCTCATCTGCTCGGTCATATGGTTGCTCGCTTTTATCTTGTCTCTGCCTACGCTTATATATTACCAGGAGGAAAACAAGGAATGCATCCTTAACTTTGAAGAGCACAACCTTGCCAGAATCATGAAAATCCTGATTCCGAGCATGCAGATGGTCCTCGGGTTCTTAGTGCCGTTGATGGTCATGATATTCTGCTACTCGTGCACCATGGTGACTCTACTCAAAGCTCAAAACTTTCAGAAGCACAAGGCGATCCGCGTGGTCCTGGCTGTGGTCTTCGTGTTCGTCCTTTGCCATCTGCCTTACAACGTGGCGCTTCTTGTCTACACCAGTAAACTGTTCAATGAGAGAAACTGCAAGGAAGAACAGGTGACTCTGATGACTTTGTCCATCAGCAGGAGTGTGGCCTACCTTCACTGTTGCTTGAATCCCATTCTGTACGCCTTCATCGGGGTTAAATTCAGGAGCCACTTTTGTCAGTTCTTCCGAGACTTGCGGTGCCTGGGGAAACGGTACATTTCGGGACGCTCCTCTCAGCAGACCTCGGAGCTGTACATATCAGCAAACAAAACCGTTGTTGGGACTTGTAACCTGAAGGTTGCGGGTTCGAGTCTCAGATCTGGCAGGAATTGTCGGTGGGGTGAATAACCATCACTCTCTTCCACCCTCAATACCATGACTGAGGTGAGACCCTTGAGCAAGGCACCGAACCCCCAACTGCTTCCCGGGCGCTGCAGCTTTGGCTGCCCACTGCTCTGGGTATGTGTTCACAGTGTGTGTGCACTTGGATGGGTTAAATGCAGAGCACAAATTCCTGCATTTAACCCCAGAGTATGGGTCGCCACACTTCACTTCACTCTTGTACTTCCTCGCATTCGGACAACTTCTATGGGGTCACGAGCTTTTGGTTATGCTGCTCCGTATTTATGGAATTCTCTACTGATGGATATTCATAATAGTCAAAGTATTGTGGTTTTTAAATCTAGACTTAAAACTTATCTATTTAGGCAGGCTTTTATGTAATGTTTAGTTGCAGGTAGGCCTTTTGTTTGATGAGTGGTTCTTTATTGATGTACGGTGTCTTTGAGTGTTGTGAAAGGCGCCTATGTTTTTATAATAATAAAAACAGTGAATTAAAACATAATTTAAAGTAAGACTTTTAATTTGACATTATTACAAAGTGCATTTTTTTTTAAAGATACAAGGTTGTGAAAGTGGACTCTCTTTAAGTACACTTAGTGGCCTTTTATATAATTAATATTAGATTATTTGCAAGTACAGTTTTTTTCAAGTACACTTCTTTTCACAAGGGATGAGCTTCTGTTTGATGTGCACATTTTTCTTCACTCAAAAACAGTGGAAGTATGTGGTTGTTCTGATGCAAAATCGCTCTCTTGTTAGATCTTCAGATTTTAATTCTATCCATCTCTCTCTTTTCTCTCAAGGTCAGCCATACAGTTATGAATGATTACACAGATAACTTATCTTATTTTTATTATGATGATGATGATGTGGAACCTTGTAACCTGACGTGGTTCAACGAACAGCAAGTGACCATCCCAACATTCATCTACTCTCTGATTTGCGCACTCGGCCTGGTGGGCAACGTTTTGGTCCTCCTAACGTACGCCTTCTACAAGAAAGCAAAAACCATGACCGATATCTACCTGGTTAACGTGGCGCTGGCAGATCTCCTCTTCGTCATCGCCCTTCCACTGATCATCTACAACGAACAGCACGATTGGAGCATGGGCCAGTGGGCTTGTAAGTTTCTGAGAGCAGCCTACAGTATCAACGTGTACAGCAGCACGCTCCTACTAGCCTGCATCAGCGGCGACCGCTACATTGCAATCGTGCAAGCCAGACGATCGGTTCGAATTCGATCGCAAGCTCAGGTGTACAGCCGTCTCATCTGCTCGGTCATATGGATGCTTGCTTTTATCTTGTCTCTGCCTACTTTTATATATTACCAGGAGGTAAACAAGGAATGCATCACTAACTTTGAGGAGCATAACACCGCCAGACTCATGAAGATCCTTATTCCAAGCATGCAGATGGTCCTCGGGTTCTTGGTGCCATTGATGGTCATGATATTCTGCTACTCGTGCACCATGGTGACTCTACTCAAAGCTCAAAACTTCCAGAAGCACAAGGCGATCCGCGTGGTTCTGGCTGTGGTCTTCGTGTTCGTCCTTTGCCATCTGCCTTACAACGTGGCGCTTCTTGTCTACACCAGTAAACTGTTCAATGAGAGAAACTGCAAGGAAGAACAGGTGACTCTGATGACTTTGTCCATCAGCAGGAGTGTGGCCTACCTTCACTGTTGCTTGAATCCCATTCTGTACGCCTTCATCGGGGTTAAATTCAGGAGCCACTTTTGTCAGTTCTTCCGAGACTTGCGGTGCCTGGGGAAACGGTACATTTCGGGACGCTCGTCTCAGCAGACCTCTGAGCTGTACATATCAGCAAACAAAACCGTTGTTGGACAGCACCAAGAGAACCCATCATCATTTACAATGTGATAGAACTTTTGAGTGATTGTTCTCAAGGAAGCAGTGATCTGTGGATTGTTTGTTTGGTTCTTGGTTTGTGTTTCAGTTTCATGGATTACCAAAATGAAACAAACTTTTGGGAAACTTTTTGGCTTCAGAATAAGGTTCCATTAATGCATTAACTGACATTAACTAACAATGAACGATACATTTATAACAGTATTTATGAATTACATGTCATCTCAGGTCGAAATAATATTAATACATTCAAATTTTTATTAATGCGTTAGTTGGCCAAATGTTGAAAAAAAATAAGTATTTTCATTGTTAGTTCATGTTAACTAATGTAGTTAGCTAATGTTAATAAATTGAACTTTATTGTAGTGTTATCACTTCTTTTGAAAGTATATGGTAAATACTTTTGTTTTCTAAATATTGTCCTATTCAAAGTAACTTTACTGTGGGCCGACTACTACAACCCATACTTGATTTGCAAGGCAAATGCATATCGGGTAAATGCATATCAGCCTTGTCAACAATGTGGTATTAAACCATATGAGTGTTAAGGTAAAAATGCATTTATCTTGTAAAAGGCTCAGTATAATGCATTATATAAATATTAAAAACCAACTTTAATAAGAAAACCAAAGCATTTAAACATTAACCATGTAAAGCCTACTTCAATGCCTCTAAATGATCAACATGATCAAAACATTGCTGAAAAACCTGTTGAAAATAATCTACTACACGCCTTCTGTCGCCTGATTGATAGTTTAGACATTTTTAGCAAGTCTATTGTGTTGCATTCTATTATTCAAACATCCACCTTCAGTTTGTGCTTCACAATTTTTTTTGCTGTTTTATCAAGTGAATGTAAGAATACATTTTTTATGTTAGTAATATTTCAAGATGCACACTTACAACTTTGGTTTACTTGATTATCTTTTTTTTATTTATTTTTTTAATTAAAATCATGTTCAAATGTGAGTCTCAAATGTGATCATCAGGCTTTTGAGAAATGTTTATTTGTCATATTATTAGAGATATAGAGTGATGACTGATATTTATATCATTTTATGTAAGTATCTGCTGTACTGTTATTAAAAATAAATAAATAAATAAAGGCTGCCCACTGCTTTGAGTGTGTGCTCACGGTGCGTGTGTGTGTTCACATTAAGGGGGTCTGAATACTTTCCGTACCCACTGTATGTGTGTGTGTGTGTGTGTGTGTGTAACTTAACCGTTAACTATAATAAACTGTTTCAATAAAGGTCCAGTAAACTTTTGAAAATTTCAAAACTATACAGAATATATATATATTCTGACTATTACCTCATATGTCAGGCTTTACAGGGTTAACATAAAACCTTTTAATATTAAGAAACATTTAAATATGATTGCCTGATTTGTTGAGTGAACAATAAAGCTCCACTGTGCAACTGTGACAGATCTGGTGGACAGACAGTTTTATGAAGTGATGAAACTGTAATAGTGCTGTATTATGTAGCATCGTCGTGCTAGATTTGACTTCTGGAGTGTTAGACAGGGACTTTTGGCCCTGTGGTTGGAAAGGAGGCCCTCTATCTAAGTATATCTTTGCAAACTGTGGACAATGACACACTTCTGTGAATGTACATACACAGGTTACTGAAAGTAGTGGGATGATTATCAAAATCTAACGAAATGGGTCAGAGAGCAATACACTTCCAGACATTGGTTAAACAGAACTGAAACACTTTATAAATAAAACCTTTTTATTAAAACCTTTGACCTAGAGTAACATCATATCCACAAAAGTAGGAAACATTACAGGAGGGACTGGTCACCCTACTGGTGAAAGAGGCTTTTTAACCACTGCAGCAGAACATAGCTTGTCTTATCAGGAGTTTTATCTATTTAAATGAAGCTTATCGTAGTTCCTCGTACTACATCTGTGAACAACACATTGAGTTTGCATACAGATGCAATATGGCGTCATAAAATGCCCAAATTTACATTACAAATTCTCCAAACAGTTTTATACACAGTAAGTTTCTAGGTCATTTAAAAAAAAATTTTAAATTTTATTTATTATGGTGATGCAAAGCTGAATTTTCAGCACATGATCTTTTCGAAATCATTCTAATATGCTGATCTGCTGCTCAAGAAACATTGCTTCATATTTTTGTGGAAACCATAATACAGTATTTTCAAGATTATTTGATGAATAGAAAGTTCAAAATGTTATATATATATATATATATGAAATTTTTTTTTAATAAATAAATAAATAAAGGCTGCCCACTGCTTTGAGTGTGTGCTCACGGTGCGTGTGTGTGTTCACAACTGTGTGTGTGCACTTGGATGGGTGAAATGCAGAGCACAAATTCTGAGTATGGGTCACCATACTTGGCTACACGTCAGGTCACTTTACTTTAAATATCTTAATATAATTAATATCTTTATTTTTCTGCATATAATTTTGCTCAGTTTGGGCCTTTGAATAAAATGTGGGTATTTTTTTCCCCTCCTTGAGTAAGTGCCACATTCTCACTATTTCATACTATAAATGTCTGATGTATTAAATGTGATACTCAACAAAAACTTACATGAATACATATATATTCCATAAAATAGTTATACAGTTAAATAGTTATATATAGTTATAAAGGCAGAAATTAAATACTTTTCACATACAACATCATGACTTGACCTTGAGTAACATTATAGCCACAAAACCAGGAAACATTACAGGAGGAAAACCCTACTGGTGAAAGAGGCTTTTTAACCACTGCAGCAAAACACAGGTATATATACAGTGGGTACGGAAAGTATTCAGACCCCCTTAAATTTTTCACTCTTTGTTATATTGCAGCCATTTGCTAAAATCATTTAAGTTAATTTTTTTTCCTCAGTGATGCAAAGCTGAATTTTCAGCACATGATCTTTTCGAAATCATTCTAATATGCTGATCTGCTGCTCAAGAAACATTGCTTCATATTTTTGTGGAAACCATAATACAGTATTTTCAAGATTATTTGATGAATAGAAAGTTCAAAATGTTATATATATATATATATATGAAATTTTTTTTTTTTTTTGAAGAATTTTTTTGTATCAATTTAAAAGTCTTTGGTGTCACTTTTGATCAATTTAACACATCTTCAATGAGAAAAAAAAACATTACTACCCTAAAGTTTTGAAACAGTAGTGTTTTCCTTCTGAGGGAACTCAAACTGCGTCCTCAGCGGTTGCTATGGGGAACGCCTTCGGCACGACTGGTGTCTGAAGCACATTTTTAAATAGGACAATATCATTGGCCGGCGACAGCCTGTGACATCACTACCGGCTCGACCACAGTATAAAAGGGCGCCGGGAGAATACGTCATCCTCTTCATCGTCTTCAAGGACTGTTTTGTTTGAAGCATGTGCATTCCGGTAAGAACGCTGTTCTTTTTCCACCATGGCCGTGGAAGCGTGTCAGGAAGGAAACCACTCGAGGCTGTCTGGATGAGCACTTCCTTTCTGGCCATAACCCTCCAGCTCAAGTTAGCCTCCCATTCCTTCCCGATCTCCATGTTGAGATGGACAAGGCTTGGAAAAATCTGTTCTCCTCATGAATCCACAGATTCCAACATTCCAGTTATGCCAACATCAAGGAGATGCGTGAACACGGATATGAGAAGATGCCCCCTGTTGAAGAGACGCTAGCCCGCTATCTCTCTAGGGGAGAGACATCTTCTCTTAAGGCTCTCATTTTGCCATCCAAACCCCTACGTGATACATCTCATTTGAATGGCAAGGCATACACGGCAGCAGGTCAGGCTGTAGCTGCATTGCATACTATGGCGTTGCTTCAAGCCTACCGGGCTGACCTGCTGAAAGACCTGGATAAGGGTCGGGGTCTTTCCCCTGACGAGGTAGCTGAGCTGTGTTACACCACAGACCTCGCACTCTGTGCCACAAAGCAGACCGCCACTGCCATCAGCAGGTCCATGGTGGGCATGGTGGCAATGGAGAAGCATCTGTGGGTGAATCTGTCCGACATCAGGATGAAAGAGAAGGGCTTTCTCCTGGATGTGCCAGTATCACCTTCTGAACTTTTCGGCACTCCTGTTGAGATGGTGGACAAGAAGTTTAAGGATGCGAAGATGCGCTTGGTTGCCTTTAAGTCCTTCATTACTTGAAGGCCCAAGTCTGAGCCCAAATATCAAGGGGGGTCCTGGCCCATCCCGGTCCAAGGACCAGTGACGGGCTCAGAAGACTAGTGTTGCCAATCGGAGGTGTGAGTCAAACAATAAGACATGAGGAAGGTAATCCAGAGGAGGCGTTCTCAGCGCTCTAGTCTGGACCAGAGTAAGAAGGAACATCTCAGGGAACGAGACACTGCGTCCTCTTTTCTTGCCATGCCTCGGAGGCGAGGTTCAGATGAAGAAGTGGATGACGTGTTCTCCCAAACTAATAATTGCTGTTGATAGTGTTCATCGTCTGTTTGATTACGTCTTTAATTGATTTTTCCGTACATTTCTGCCATTTCACATGTACATTGACTGACAGTCACCACTGATGAGCTACCACTAAATATTGTAGAAACGTAATTTGCTGTAAAGTTGCTTTGCAATGATTTGTATCGTGAAAAGCGCTGTACAAATAAACTTGAATTGAATTGAATTTTTATACTGTGGTCAAGTCAAGTCACCTTTATTTGTATAGCGCTTTATACAATACTGGTTGTGTCAAAGAAGCTTTACAGTGTCAAACAGGAAAATAGTTTGTTAATAATGCAAGAAGACAATAACAAAGAGTCATTTTTCCAGCTGAAGTCAGTTCATTGATGGTGTCGGCAGTAGTGTCGTCACAGGCTGTCTCCATAGCGGCCGCTAGAGGACACAGTGTCTCGTTCCCTTCTCAGGGAACCTTGGTTACATGCGTAACCTGAGACGATTTTAAAGGGGTCATGAACTGAAAAATCTAATTTCCCTTGATCTTTTGACATATAACAGGTCAATGTACTATAAAAACATCCTGTAAGTTTCAGAACTTTCTCGTTAGTTTAAAAACAGCTTTTACTGAAACCAAGCTCAGAAAATTACTAGTTTTGGAATGTGCCACTTAATGATGTAATAGTGTGGCTAAACACCGCCTCCGCAGGAGAAGATCAATGCCTACTTCTACATCACTGCCTCTTTAGCCCCGCCCACTGATTCGCGTTGTAGTAGGAGGAGAGAAAACACTAGAGAGACGCAAACACAGGATTACTCCATCAACAGAACCATACAGATGATATTACAAGATTACAAAACACTGTGTAGTGTAAGTTGTGAAAAATTGTCTTTGAATTGCCTTCCTTCTGATTACATGCAGTATCTAGATTGGACGCGAGCGCTGTTGCTTCATGTTGCGAATCATTTTCTCTTTCAGGTCAGAAGCGGCATGAATGCTTGTATGTCAGAAATAGAGCAGGACATAATTTTACTGTCAGGAATTTGTTATGTCAATCCGTGCCGAATCCAGTGTAGACAGAATCACCGATTATAATGGGTTCTGTTGTCTATTGTCGCTTTCGGTGTAAACACGGGGTAAAATTAGCAAAGAGCTCCAGATCGTGTCAGTGAATCACTGTTTGTTTGTTTGCTTTACTTTGCTACGGATTAATTTTTAAACAAGACAGTATGATGCAGGCTTTTCAGAGAGACTGAAAGTAAAAGATAATGCAGTGCTGAGTCTGACTAGAGCGGATCCGACAGTAATGTCATAATGTAAACATGCTTTTACCAGTATTGCATTGTCTGTTCCAGACAGTTTGATATACGGAGTATTTATACGTTTTTAACCCAAATGACCCATGTTGTTTTCAGAGTACATCACAGCAGCATCCCTCTGTTATTTTAGCAAGCAAAACTGTTAGCCAATCATAGCAGTGGGCGTTTAGTTGTGAGTGTTGAATGCGCCCCACCTATAAAAACAGACCGTTCTGCAGAGAGGCTCAAAAACAGGATAAAAAAATAGCCTATTACTTCTAAATTATGATGTATTTTTGATCACACTAACATTATAAGTGAACCTCAGAGAACATTATAAAAAATAAAAAATAAAAAAAAAATGCAGTTCATGACCCCTTTACGGTTAACCTGTCACATTTTTTTCTTAGGTTTTCAGCCTTTCACTTTCAATAGTTTCAATGGTCCTGTGGTGTTTTGAATGCATTTGTAAAAGCATAAATATTCCACATAGTTTCTCAACTCGTATGAAGTCATAAAAACATCTGTAATAACAGTCACAGTTCAGGACACCTCATGTGTCCAATTAAAAAGTGGATGAATTGGAAGACTTTCTTGACCTTTGAAGTCCTTTTAATGTTGCCTATGATAAATTCTTCAGCAAGATTATCTATGATAAAGAATTTATGTTTTTACTCAGAAAGAAAAGGGAAAGGAGTACATAACCTACATTTATAGTAAAGAATGTTTCAGAACATATTGTGTACAACTGTCCAGAAAAACTTTGTAACATGTCTTATGTTAGAGTTACATCAGTCTTACAGCAACACTTAGGACTCGAGTCGTCTATGTAAAGCGAGCTCTCGTAGTCCGATTATGAATAAACAAATTAGGAGTAAAGCATTACTTTACGCTTGCGATACATCAAACTTACATGAAACACAGAATCAGTGATAAAAGTGGGGAGAAAAGGGCATATGTAGAAAAAAAACATCTCTCTCCAGGAAACAAGCAGGTATCGGGTTTGAGGTTTGGGAGCAGTGAGAGCATGTAACATGGCATTGATAACCATAGAGCAATCTTTAAATCCTGAAGTGCACAATGAATTAAAATATTCACATGCCATCTCAATGTATTTTTTGTTGAATGTTAGTTTACGTGCATCATCAAATTCATCCCATACGTCTTGTGGGGTTTTCTTGTGCAGAATGTTTGTGGCTATGCCAAAATTTCCAGGCTGAATAATACTGACCTACAAGAACAGAACAATAAAATAATGCACTGTTTAAAGCAATGTCCTATTTGTAATGAATAATAATAATAATAATAATAATAAAAGTCCAACAAAAGAGTCCACTTAGGTCAGTAAACATCAATGACAATGTGAGTTTCCCTTTAAAAGAACACATCAGGCCTCACCTTAACTCCAAAACTGGCCATCTCTACTCTCAAGCAGTCTGCAAATGCTTCCAGTCCCCGTTTGGATACACTGTATGCTCCCATGTTCAGACAGTTGAAGAAAGAAAAGATACTTGACACATATAACATACGACCTAAGAATGAATGATGAAATTAAAAGAAGCAGTAAGTAACACTCTCAGGAAGAAAAAAAAGTTGCAACTGGTTTAACTGGTGCAGTAGTACCATTTCAAAAGGGTACACTTTGTGCCTATTTTTTACCTCTAAAGGGTGAGTATTACTACCTTAAAGGTATATATTACATAAAGTCTGCATATTAGTACCTAAATGGCAAATATCAGTGGTCAACTATTGTTAAGGCAGATATATTGGCTGATATTTGGCATTTTTAAGTTATCTACATCACTTAGTAAGCTTTTCTGTTTGGCCAATAAGCCCATAAGTGTCGGAAACAGCTTTTATTTAGACAGCACTTAGAACACTTGACCGGAGCGCAGATGAGAGCATAATCTTTAAATCATTGATTTCAAACATTGCTGCACTATACAGTTTGCTGCCATGTCATGTCAGTGTACTGTATGCAAAATTAGCATTACCTGGTCTTTATTTGACGAAATATGATTCCCAGATCACACAAGCTTACTGGGTGCACTGTTGGTCAGTGTTTACTTCCTTTTTAGTCATGTTTTTAACTGTTTGTGAAAAATACTAATAATAGGATTACAGAATCAAGAAGAATCAGTTTATTTTACAGATTTATCAAATTTAAATGATTTTCCCCAGCCAGATTAATTTATGAATTCATTATTTCTAATTTAGTAAATATGTAAAATAAATCAATTTCATTTGATCAATTGCATGTTATTTAAATTAAATACTGTAATATCATATAAACCAGCTTTATATAGGCCACCATGCTTTCTAAGATGATCAGAAAACACAAATCAGTCAACCACCTGTAAATATAACCTTTTAAAAGGGTGCTACCCCAGTGACAGTCTTTGTACAGTAAAGGAATCATTTAAAGTGCCCCTATTATGCCATTTGGAATTCTGCCTTTCACGCAGTCTGTAATGTAGCTGTATGTGTGAATGTAAACGATCTGCGAAGTTGTAAAGCTGAAAGTGCATGATTAATAAAGTTACTGTCTCCCAAAAGAAAGAATTGACTCTACACAGCCTAAACGAGTCGTCAGTAATTCAAATCCTACTTCTGTGATGCTACACGTCACAGGGTAACACATTTGCATAATGCCCGCCTATGTTCTATGTTGACCCGCCCTCCATCACTGTAGCTTGTTTGTGTGGTTAACATCATGTCGAGAAGACGCTGTGCACCAGTGGTGGACGAAGTACACAAATCAAGTACTTGAGTAAAAGTACAGATACATATAATAAAATATTACTCCAGTAAAAGTACTCCTTTTTCATTTTTTATTTTGCAATTTTATATAGGCTACTTAATTTAATTTTATATTTATTTTTCCCTCAGATGTAATCTATCTAGGTGGTTGAATAAAAATATTTGGACTTTATGTCTAAAAATTACCTCAATTTAGCACTAGCAAGCTTGTTAGCTAGACAGTTAGCATCAGCTAACAATATTTACTTATTTTCAGTATGGTTATGATATCTGTCTAGTCGGGTAGCTAATCCAAACAATATAAAAATGTATACTGTTGTAAACGGTTCATTTGAATCAGTGAGTTGTCGACTCGAGAACAGCTGCAATCGGTTAATTCTAGTAACTCCAGTAACGAATTAAAACTACTCCGTTACTGTCCACCACTGCTGTGCACTACGCTGTGAAAGTAAATTGGTTTTATTTTGACTTCCGAAAGATGAGGCTGCAAAGAATCAGTGGTTACAATTCACAGCAGTACAACCCCAATCTTTTTTGTGTTACTGACGACTGTTTCTCTAATCTCGGGGAGTTTAATGCGGGATTCACAAACGCTTGCTCTTGAAAGATGAGCTCAGTACCCAGTTTATTTGGACCAGCTGGCTCCACTGAATCAAAACCTGTAAGTATGATAAATAATAGATGTTTATATTTTCTATCGGGCGTTCAAAATACACAACCATGGCAATGGGTGTATCGTTTCAGACACGCGCTGTACACAGTCGACCAATCACAACAGACCGGGCCATCTGACCAATCAGAGCAGAGTAGGCTCACAGAAAGGAGGGGTTTACAGAGACTGAATCTCAGAACTGCTTCAAACGAATCGTTGGAAAATGAGGTGATATTAAATGCATATTTTGAGAAAACAAAAGCGTTTTTTGACCTTGCATATATGTAAACGATGTTGATGTGTCTGCATTCAAGCATTTCAGTGGGCTTAAATTCAACCTTTACAGCAGATTTAGTTCACAAACAACTGACAGTTTTGACCTAAATATGATTTTCAGTTACAATAATTAGGGTGACAATACGTGCCATTTTCCCAGGATGCGGGATGGAAAAACCTGTAAGTATGATAAATAATAGATGTTTATATTTTCTATCGCGCGTTCAAAATACACAACCATGGCAATGGGTGTATCGTTTCAGACACGCGCTGTACACAGTCGACCAATCACAACAGACCGGGCCATCTGACCAATCAGAGCAAAGTAGGCTCACAGAAAGGAGGGGTTTACAGAGACTGAATCTCAGAACTGCTTCAAACGAATCGTTGGAAAATGAGGTGATATTAAATGCATATTTTGAGAAAACAAAAGCGTTTTTTGACCTTGCATATATGTAAACCTATTGCAGGAGACTCCCAAAACAATATTAGGAACCTTAAAAAAGGGATAACAGGGGCACTTTAAATCAACAATGACTTTCGTGCATTATACACAAGTTAGAACAGAAGGCAGCAATGACCTTTGGATGCTCTAATGAGTGACAAGAATGGGATGGTGACTCTGATGGCACCAAAGAGGTTAACGTCAGCCATGTTCTGGAAGTCCTTGGCAGTGCTCCACTCGGTCTCTCCCCAGTCACTGATTCCAGCATTATTTACCACAGCGTAGAGACCTGAAAAATTTATACAGAACAAGAGGGATTTCATTCTTGAAATATGAAATACTATTAATAAGACACTTTGAAGTGTTTAAGCTACCCTTCTCTGGCAAATTTGCTTGCACAAAATCCTTGGCCAAGCTGACATCTTCATCTTTGGTCACATCCAGCTTGAGCACCTTTATACGGTCAGAGCCTTCTTCAACCAGACTCTGAGCCCCGGGACCCTCAGGACATAAACATCCGGCAAACACAGTGAAGCCCATGCGGTCCAGTTTCTTTGCAAGGTGATGTCCAAATCCACTATCACAACCTGTAATCAACACCGCCCGGCTGAATCCATCCGACAAGCCATTTTCTGCGTGGAATACCGTTTTAGCCCAGAGCATGAAGCAGATGACCAGACCGAAATATGTGTAAATGTGTTCGCTCAAACAGTTGTAGGAAATGAGCAGGACAGTCACGCTGAAAAACACTGGCTTCATTGTGAATTACGAGCTCATAAACTCAATCCATGAGCTTGGATTGAGGAACCTTTAAATTGAGGAAACAGAAAAATAACAACATGAAAAATTACAACTGAAAGTAGCATCAAAACACAAGTGGATTAAGGGACCTCACAATTATCAGCAGTTACATAATAAGATATCATACAGATAAACATGCAGAATTGTTACAGCATTATTTTACCTTGTGGTATCTGTTGACATGCAAACACACACAAACAAAAAAGATGAGTAAGATCGTACTCTACCGCAACTAGGTCATGATCAAAGACAGATCGATCAAGTGATTAAGAGCTGTGATCGGATTTACTGTAAACTACAGGCAGTAATTCAAGATAATCAACAGATACGCAGACACAATTCTTCCAGTTTGAGGTTTCATATACAGACACGTTCCATGGTTTAATCACAAAAGCAGATACAGGAGATTTGCATTGATTCTTTTAAGGAAGAATGACACAAGCTTTCACATATATTAACACAATAAGACAAATATAAAGATGCATTTTACTGGAAACTGCTAAAATGCTTGTCCGATTTACATTTAAAAGACAAAAAACACAGCAGCTTCAAAATGTACTTTTTTGGACCATAATTTACTCCATTATTCCAAAAACCCTCAGAAAACCCTCAGAAAACTTCTGAGGGAACCACTAGTTTGGAAATGTTAATTCTGTTCTGGACATTGGAACCTAAAACTGACTAAAAATTAAAATTCTGTTGTAATTTACACACTCTCATGTCAGCCTGGTAATCATTCACTTACATTGCATGTAAAAGTGCAGCGTGGACATCACTTAGATCACCTTGTTCATTGGCAAAAAGTCATTTTGATTTGAAATGACATGAGGGTGAGAAAATGGGAAAGCTATTCCTTTTAAAGGGGTCATATGATGTTGCTAAAAAGAACATTATTTTGTGTATTTGGTGTAATGAAATGTGTTTATGCGGTTTAAGGTTAAAAACCACATAATGGTGGTTGGGCGGCATTATGCTAATCTTCCCATATAGTGACGTAGATATGTGGGGGCGTGTTAGAACAAGTGTTTTAGGTTGGCGTGGCTGACTCTTAACTTTTATAAAGAATATCTCTTTGGATTTGAGACTTTAGTCTTTGCAACTTTACAGATCTTCTTTATGCACCAAGAGCTTGTAACACTCCAAAGAGAAAGAAAAAATTGAAATCGCATCATATGACCCCTTTAAGTACAGAGTATGCCTATATTGGTCTACAATGCAAAATTTGAAGTAGAAACAGTAGAGAGAGAGAGAAAGATGACTACGTGTTTTTAGACCCAAACTTTGGCAGCAGAAAGACCAATTCAGAAAAAAAGACTGTCAGTTTGACAGTTTTTGCTTCTTAACTTTTTAAAAAACGATACCGTGAACATGCTAGTTTTATATTGCTCTTCAGATCACTTACTCACCCCACTTGTTAGCTTTGCTGTTTCACTGTCTCTGTGCTTCATTTACAAGCTTAAACTAAACAAATAAGGATCAGATAGTGTAGGCCTCTGAAAGAAGTCTTTAACAAACGATTACTTTCAGCTGAACACCTCGTTTCCTCTTCTCTCCTCTTGAGTGCAATCGAAAATCAAACACTAGCAGGCCCTAGAGAGCCAGCGTTCGGAAGTCGGCTCATTCTGAATTTATTCTTTTGAACAGTTTGTTGAAAATGATTCAGTGTGAAGAGCGTTGTTAGATCAGACTATTAACCACTGAACCACTCACTCTACAGAAGGTTGGGTTAACCATTTAACCCAACCGCTGGGTCAAAACAGCCCAATTGCTGGGTTTGTCCCTATTTTACCCAGCACTAGGTTGTATTTAACCCAGCATTTTTTAGAGTGCTCTTTCGAACTGCTTGAATGATTAACTGATTCATTCATGTCGTCAGTCAGGTGTTCCCATTTTATTTTCCCTTTTATTATGTTTTATGATAGCAAAAGCACTGATTTAATGTTCTTTTAATCTCACGATCACAAACACTTTACAAAGCTGACAGGCTAATTTTTGTCTACAGTAGCCCACATACCAAGTCACCCGGGAAAATGAACACTTGACAAGGGCTTATTTATTATATTGACATCGTCTGAGAGCGATTAAACGGTAAAACTGTAGGCTGCTTTCTCACTTTTGATGAACTTTAAATGCAAACATGACGATCCATCATAGACCTCAATAAGGGAACGTAAACAACACACATGTTTGTTTAGAATTTAAATATCATCTGCTATACAAAGAGAACGTTTTCATGGGCAAGCATGAAAATTAAGTATTTGGTTATTATAGGAAATAAATTGGGATTATTTAGGGCTGCTAACTCTCAGACATTTGACAGGAGACAGTCACAGTCTCTGTTTCAGGCTGCCTAAACAAATATAATGCCAGATTATTAGCAAAGTTATGATCAGCTTTTTCCTGCATCTCAATCCTACATAGTTGTTATCCGTTGCATGTCGGAACGCTTTTCTGTTGAACACAACCATTTCTCAGACGAATAATGAATGTAATACATTAGAATCTTTTTCGTAATGGTCTCATGTTTTAGCTGGTTCTCCTCAACGACTGAAAATGTAAACGATTCAAATTAAACACTGTTGTCGTAAAGTAGTTCCAATTAGGACAATGTTAATGACCATAAATAAATGTAAAAAGATTTATGACTGCCAATACATATCTTTAATATTTGTAAATATATTACATATATTAGGTCATATCCTTTATGGTATTAGATTGTAAATATATTAGATTTAAGTATTTAAGATTATATATATATATCAATGCATGTTTGTGCAATTTTGCTATATTCCAGTGCTTCAGTGCTGATCAAAACTGTGCCGTGGCAAAAAAAAAGGTTGGGAAACACTGCTTTATTCAGTATTGCAGTGTCAACATCAACATCGCTAAGCATTAAATAAGTTAAAGCTTTGCTTATTGATGTGTATTAAGGATATGGAGTCTAAGTGCTGGAAGCAGTATGTCAAAATAGCTTGAAATGTTGTTCAGTGTGACAAGCAGTGTCCTGAGGCATTACATGCTATTGGAAGCTTCATCAAAAACTACTTTAAACAGCACTTCTACAGTTGTATTATAATTGTTATGCATGCAGTTTTTGTCACCATTTATTAATTTCGACTCAGACTGAATGGATAATTTGGCCTTTTAAAATTGACTTTCTCATTGAATTAATTACATTACTGAAACTATGAGATGACGAGCAATCACAGCATCTAAAATATAAACTTCCCCCACAAATATTAACCCAACATGTTAATGCATTTTTGTACACAATACGATGCATCCCTCCCCAAACTTACTTTTGGCTCTTGTGATGAATATCCAAGTAAAAGTTAATTCCCAAACACCAAGCCTTGTTTTTCACGGGATGGAGAAGTTGTCATCAGTCTCACAAAGTCTTCTTTTCAGTCTGACTTCAGTCTTCTTCAGCTGTATAATGGTAGGGAACCCTTCATTTATCCCACCTAACCAAACACCATGACACTCGTGATTGCAGCGGGAAATGCCACACTGGATGCATGGATTTGGATAAAAAGGATAAAGAACTTCATTATAAGTATCTGAAAGAAGATTATGAAACTGAAAACCTGATTTCATGTCTTTGTGAAGCAATAAACTGGAACAAGATGGTGGCAGCAGCAGTGAGCCATGAGAAAACAGAGAAGTCATTCGTTCACTCAAACGTATTCTAATCAAAAACATTAAAATGCAAAGTAGCCACTCAATAATAGCATAACACAAATTATACAATTATATAAAACAATTACTCTATATTATTTGTAATTCAGTGATATGAGCTGACTGTCATGGGAGAGATGTGTACCAGTCATATGATATATGTAACTAAGGAGACACAGGCATTTACTAAAACCAATGAAGTCAATAATATCTGGAGAAATCTATCCATAAGTCATCACAATCATCTCAATGTCTCTTGCTTTCCTGTCTCATGCCAGCCTAACATCTGCTAATTTTGCTGAAGGACACTTGTTTACATCATCACCTGAGATGTAAATTTCATGCATGAAAATTACATCATGACTGATATATTTCCAAGGCCAATACATCTGACACTTTTATTTATTTATTGTAAGTATCATCTGCTTTATTATATAATTTAAGTTGTATAATCCTTTTTTTATGTCAAGTGTTCATGAAAACAGAAACAGCATTTTAAAAAATTGGTTGATAAGTTTTCCTGTACGGTCGTTTAGTGACAGAAACTGGATTTTTATTTTAATGTCACAGAAAAGCCCCACACAGAACAGACAACATCAAAATGAACCCTAAATAAACCCTAACCCTATCCTTTGACAGTGATGTTCAAATATTTAAGCACTTTTGTCAGTGGTATGAAAATACTGATAAATAGGTCATCTATCCTATTTACAAATATGGATGATTGTAACTGTAAAAAACAGATTGCTTTTTTAAACAATGTTTTTTTAACATTCACGTGACAAAATTAAATATACATTTATGTAGTGTCTATTTACACTAACTGTAAAGATATTCTAGTGTAACAGATGTTGTCACATTATTATTTGTTATATTTAACAAATAACCCAACAGACCTCTCACCCAACAATCGGACTGGGTGCCGGGATGTCTGTGAACGATCCCTCCCCAGGACACTGGTTACCATGGCAGCCAGGACACCTCAGCCAGATAACATAGCTTTTATGGCTCAATGGAATTCAGAGTTTTACCCTCACTTAACTTACTTTGAAATAGACACATAAGTCCCATAGGAAAGGAATTTTTCCCATTGATTCATAGGCAAACCTTTCTATGAATGAACGTGCATATCCTCAGGACACTGTGTGTATTATTATGGTTTTTGTATATTGTCTTTTGTATTGTATACTGTTCTATGCATGCCTTATGAAAGAATTATTAGATAATGTAAGCCTATATTGAAACTCTCCTGACCACAACGGAGTCAGAATAACATCTCTGAAGTCATCATTCTTCAGCCCGGACTAACTTGATTGCAACTTCAAAACCATCGAACCATCAAGACTTTCATTAGAGACGCTCATTCAATGGCCAAGGCAATGCAAGGATCATTTAACTAATTTAACTAAACAAAACAGGTTTCGTATAACCTGTAGACCCGGTTTAAAAACGGCGCTGATGGTTTTTGCTCTGGTGGTTAACTGACTCCTGACGTTTCATTCCCTGGTTTCTGTAAAGGACTCCATTCATTCATTTCCACTTCCCCCATGTATGCGAGTGTGTATATGTTTGTTTAGACTAGTTATATGTGTTTAGTTAATAAAACTTTTGTGCACAAATTACATGAGTTTCTGATTCTGTCACTGCTTGCAGATCAATCTATCACACCTGATTCAACTCATCAGCTCATTAGTAGAGACTGCAAGACCATCGAACCATCAAGACTTTCATTAGAGACGCTCATTCAATGGCCAAGGCAATGCAAGGATCATTTAACTAATTTAACTAAACAAAACAGGTTTCGTATAACCTGTAGACCCGGTTTAAAAACGGCGCTGATGGTTTTTGCTCTGGTGGTTAACTGACTCCTGACGTTTCATTCCCTGGTTTCTGTAAAGGACTCCATTCATTCATTTCCACTTCCCCCATGTATGCGAGTGTGTATATGTTTGTTTAGACTAGTTATATGTGTTTAGTTAATAAAACTTTTGTGCACAAATTACATGAGTTTCTGATTCTGTCACTGCTTGCAGATCAATCTATCACACCTGATTCAACTCATCAGCTCATTAGTAGAGACTGCAAGACCTGAAGTGGGTGTGTCAGATATAGGGAGACATACAAAATGTGCAGTGCTGGGGGTACTTCATGGAGAGGTTTGAGAAACCCTGCTCTAATGCACTAGTACTGTAAGAAAGTTATTTTCTGTGGCCACGAAAATAATCTTTCTTAGAGTTGATATGAAATTACACCGAATGTTCACTAGACGAAAAGATTAGTTGATTGTAATATTAATTCTGCTACAGTTACTGCTGGCAGCTGAGATAATTAATTATAAATAATTGTAATTATTTATATACATTTCACCTTTGAGCTAAATTTCCTACATAGGTTCCAGTGGTTTATGATGACAAAAAACAAACAAACAAAAAATAAAACATGGATGACAGGCCCCTTCCAACCAATGCTTTAATTTTTCTAAGGCAAGCTTGATGACAAGTAACTAAGGGTTCCCAATGCCATAATTTTGCTCCACCGGGGTGAGTTTCTTGGAGAAGGCAGGGCATTAAGTTTGTAGAGGCATCCACTTTAACAACAAATGGCTTTTCAGGATCAGGATGGATCAAAAAAGGAGCTCAATGACGGAATCTCAACTAACTGTTGTTCTAGAGGACTTTCGATGGAAGTGGAGTTAGTCTTGCACTTGTGGAAACGAAGAAGAGGCTGATATGAAAACGGTCATGGAAACAGAAATTACCCCACTTCAAGACTTCTCCGGTTGACCAGACTCAAGCGTGTGACGGAAATGTTACGCCCCTACCATCCTGTGATGCCCTGTCCGGCTGGAGCGACGAGACAAAAACATTAAAACCCATTATAAATGAGGCATTTGTTGCATCCAGTGGGGACATAATTATAAAACCAGACTGGACGTGACAGCTATATATATTAAGAATATAATCAACGATTTGGAGTTGGGATAACCTCCAAACCAAAGCCGATACCTTTTTAAAAGCTCATTATCGTCAAATGTTTCTAAAATGTTTATATTCCGAGGCAGATTGCTGGCAACAGCCATTTAAGGATAATTCAGATTTGGTCTTAGTGACTTAGGAGTCCTTTTCACTACTCCTAACGTTTCACAGATTTAGGAGCTAATTTTAGCGCTAAAAGATTTCATGGGGACTTCAAGGACAATTCAGGCCATGCATCTTTTTTGTGGGGAAAATGATTTGAAAATTGAAAAAAAGAAAAATCTTTTTAAAGGGGTCATATGATGCTGCTAAAAAGAATATTATTTTGTGTATTTGGTGTAATGACATGTGTTTATGCGGTTTAAGGTTAAAGAAACACATTATTTTCCACATACTGTACATTATTGTTTCTCCTCTATGCCCCGCCTTTCTGAAACGCGTCGATTTTTACAAAGCTCATCGGTCTGAAAAAGCGAGGTGTGCTGTGATTGGCCAGCTATCCAGTGTGTTGTGATTGGCCGAATACCTCAAGCGTGTGACGGAAATGTTACGCCCCTACCATCCTGTGATGCCCTGTCCGGCTGGAGCGACGAGACAAAAACATTAAAACCCATTATAAATGAGGCATTTGTTGCATCCAGTGGGGACATAATTATAAAACCAGACTGGACGTGACAGCTATATATATTAAGAATATAATCAACGATTTGGAGTTGGGATAACCTCCAAACCAAAGCCGATACCTTTTTAAAAGCTCATTATCGTCAAATGTTTCTAAAATGTTTATATTCCGAGGCAGATTGCTGGCAACAGCCATTTAAGGATAATTCAGATTTGGTCTTAGTGACTTAGGAGTCCTTTTCACTACTCCTAACGTTTTGTAACTCTTAGACCAAAAATTTCGGAGTCCTAGATTTAGGACTGACACTGCCATAATTTAAGATTTTCTCCTAAATCGGCGAGTTATGAGCTACTTTTAGCCTCAAGATGTTTTGTGAAAACGGGTCCAGGATTGTACCAGGTTTGCCCTAGTATAACGCCAGCAGTTGACGTCTCCACAACCAGAGTTCATGTTTCTCGACGCGAAGACAGCCTATTTGTAACTGGATGTGTCCCACACAGTAATGGATGATTCCTTGGCCAAGTGGCTTAACAATTATGGATTGGACTTGGTAGGAGGATTTGTTGGACAGAGTTCCCTGGAGATATAAATCGCTGGCTAACCCAGAGTCAATAAGGGCTATGACTGCAAAAGAAACAGTAAGAGC
This sequence comes from Sinocyclocheilus rhinocerous, assembly GCF_001515625.1. Taxonomy (NCBI): domain Eukaryota; kingdom Metazoa; phylum Chordata; class Actinopteri; order Cypriniformes; family Cyprinidae; genus Sinocyclocheilus; species Sinocyclocheilus rhinocerous. The sequence continues at coordinate 200,146 of NW_015644632.1, read as the reverse complement.
AACAGTGGTGGTAAGTGGAGGAGGGCAGGTAACATATCTCACCAATGGCTGTGGAGGTCGAACTGGACACGCTGCAATGTGTCCATTGGCAACACAATACAAACACAGTCGCTGGGTCAGCCAGCGATGCCACTTGACCAGAAGGAGATGCATATTGTCCACATGCATCGGTTAATTTCCTCGTTCTGGAGTGCCGAGCATAACTGACTGACAGATGGAGTGGGAGGACTGCAATATTTTGTTTCTCCAAACTGTTTTTCCATCCACTGGGCAACACGAATCGACAGTTGAATAAAGTGCTCAAGCCCCATGGAGTCATCATAAACCGAGAACTGCCAAGGTGCAAAACTTGAGTTCGTAGTCATTTACTGAACTTTTTCCTTGACATAAATGATAGAGTTGTTGACGAGTTCTCAGTTGGGCATCCAAACACTTTGCAGAAATGAGCGACGAAGCGGTCAAGAGATTGAGTTTCTGGTCCAGCCTGAATGAAGGATTTCTTGGCTCTTTCTGTGGTGAAATGATGTGGCTGCATCTCCAAGGCGAGTCAACACTGAAGAAGAAAACCATTGGAAGCCTCTGTGCCAGAGAAGGGAGCTGGATTGGACTGCTGACATAAACAAGTGGAGAAGAAGTGCTCGGGGGTGTGATGGAGGCGCTTGTGGATCCAAGAGTGGAAAGTGCACGGTGAAGAGTATCCACAAGATCCTTGAACTGATTGTGTCCTGCCAGGTCCATGATTGATGTTGGTCTGGCCTTCTGTCAGGGATATACCATACTCAGACACCCAAGCAGGACTTTGACAAGAAGCAAGATAGATGAATGCAGGCGAGTATAAAGCAGATAGACAGTTCCCTAATGATGACAGAATAATAACTCAAATTTCTCTTTAGCAGATGTGGATGACACACAGGGGACAGCGGGGCTGGAGAGCACACACCGCTGATGAGCATGGCGAGTATACAGGTAATATAATCCACAGGACGGGGACAGCAGAATTAGACAAAGGAGATTGCTTGAGTAATGTAGGAGATTATAGGAATAATCACTGAAGACTTACGAGCCAAACCACCTAGGTGAGCAGAGAGGGTAAGGAGTCTGTATTCAGATTCAAGGTCAGACAAGGAGTGGTTGTGAGGTGTGTGTTTATATGCTGGTGCTGCGGTGATGAGGAACAGGTGCAGGTGCTTAGTAATCAGGTGAGAGGGAGCGCTGCATGTGTGACGAGAAGCCTGGGGCAAGTTCAAAAACGTTTTGCACCGTTTTGTCGGGGCTGAACGCAGCCCTGGTGTATCTGTACTGTTAATTTGTCCAGGTGCTTCTTGTGTATCTTCATCCTCAGTGTGAATGTCTACAAAAGTGCAGATTGAAGCAAAAAAAATTTTAAAATTTAAAATAAAAGTAGATAAATAAAATATGAATATTTTAAACGAATAATATTTAAACTTATTTATTGGCTATGCATATATTTTAATTAATTTAAATTCAAAGTTTAATATTAATTGCCAGTTCATATAATAATTATTTGAATACATTATATGAATTATAAATAATTATAATTCATATAAAATTGCTATAATAAAAAATTGTCAGCAAAAGACAGGCAATTTTGTCTCTAAAATTCTTTGACTGTGCACTGCTTTTATTTGAAGCAAGAGATACAGGGGGAGTGGCTTTATTGCATCAGATATATGTCTTTTTGCTCACAGCTGATTGGTCCAGTTTGGGTTTGCGATCTCTAAACCAGAATAAAACCTGCTCCGGAGCGGGGTAGCCGTGTAGCGTAAGTTACCATGGTGACGAAACCTGCTCAAAACCAACCCGCCTACTTGAGCCTGAAAACTCAGTTTGCTCAAACCCGAACTTACCTGGGTAAAAACTGAAACCGGCTTTGTGCAACAGGCCTCAGAAAGCTGTCACGATTATGCCAGGCTTTCCCTCATTCATTTAACCGTTGAACTCACTAGAGTACTAACATGGACTTCTTTTCCCATCATCCTCCCTGGGACGTTTTGTGAAATGCCATAAAATCAGGAATATGTTATTTGTTCATTCTCTTTAACCTTTATTTAATTGACTAAAGTACAAATACATTTTTTTTCAAAGTTTTCACTGGCCAACTTAATTTTATTTTGTAAATATAAACAAATTTAGATTTTGATGGCTGCAACACACTCCAAAAAAGTTGGGACAGAGGACGTTTGTTGGGACAGAGGACGTTTTGTCCAATCTCACTTGATACAAGACTTCAGATGCTCAGCAGTCAGCAAAAAAAAAAAAAAAAATCCAAATTTAAAATTTAAAATAAAAGTAGATAAATAAAATATGAATATTTTAAACAAATAATATTTAAACTTATTTAAACGCTATGCATATATTTTAATTAATTTAAATTCAACGTTTAATATTAATTGCCAGTTCATATAATAATTATTTGAATACATTATATGAATTATAAATAATTATAATTCATATAAAATTACTATAATAAAAAATTGTCAGCAAAAGACAGGCAATTTTGTCTCTAAAATTCTTTGACTGTGCACTGCTTTTATTTGAAGCAAGAGATACAGGGGGAGTGGCACTCACTTGATACAAGACTTCAGATGCTCAGCAGTCTCTGATTTCTCCTTTTCATGACTGGTCATACATGTTCAATAGGAGACAGATCTTTTTTGAGAAGAGCTCTGGCCCAGAGAACCCGACAGCATCACTGCATAGAATTGATGTATAGCTTTCTCCTAGAGTTACAGAGATTCAAGTTGCATTTAATAATGCAGCGGCAGACTGCGTTAAGTGACAGCGGTTTACCAAAGTACTCCTGAGCCCATGTGGCTATATTTACCACCGCAGCATGACGGTTATTCATGCAGTGCCTTCTGAGGGCTCAAAGGTCACACACATTTAACTGAGGTTTCCTGCCTTGCCCTACACAGACTGAGATTTCCCTGGATTCCCTGAATCTTTTCACAATATTATGTATGGTAGATGGTGAAAGACCTAAATTCGTTGCGATTTTGCATTGAGAAATGTGATTTTTTTATTTGCTTGACACCTGGCACAAAGTGATGAGCCATGATCCAGCTTTGCTTGCAAAGACTGAGATGCTCCTTTTATACCCAAACATGATTCCCTCACCTATTACCAATTCACCAGCTTACTGTGAACAGTTTCAAAACAGTTTGACTTGAATATTCTATAACCTTTTCACTTTTATTATGCCTCTGTGCCAACTTTTTTGGAGCGTGTTGCAGCCATCAAAATCTAAATTTGTTTATATTTACAAAATACATTTAAGTTTGTCAGTGAAACATTGGAAATCTTTTCTTTGTACTTTTGTCAGTTAAATAAAAGCATTAACAAACCACAGATTCTTGATTTTATTGCATTTTACAAAATTTTACATTTTATATTCAGTAACACACTTCATAACATATGGATGTACATGTGATAAGATATGGTACTCCATGTGTATAAATATATTGCACATATATTTGCTCATGCAGTACACACACACACACACACACACACACACACATATATAGACATGTATAATATATTTCTTATATTTTATAATTATTTACATTTTTCATATTTTCATATACAGCTAGTTAACAACAGCACAAGACATACCAGAAACCCTTTTACATTCCAAAATAATAGAACATTAAACACTAACAGGACTCCCACTATATTAATACTGAGAAAACACATGAAATAACACTTAATTTCAAGATTTACTCTCCTTTTACAGTTAGAAACAAAGCATGCTGGGAACTAGAAATCTGCTGTAACTCATTCTGTGAATGTGTGTATATATGCGTGTACGTATACCTACGTCTGATACCTCTAAAGGGCTTTCCTACAGTGATGGAAACAGCTGCATTGCTCTTCAACTATGTCTTCAGGAACGTTGGTTTACCAGAGGAGATCATCTCCGACAGAGGACCGCAGTTTACGTCTGGAAATCCTTCTTTTCACTCCTGCGTGTGATCGTCAAATTATCATCTGGATACCATCCTCAGACCAAACAGGTAGGAAGATCCAGGAAATCTAGCACTTTTTTGCACCTTTTGCCAGAGCCACCAAACCTCACCGCTCCAGCACCGGTTCCTAGCATGGGCCGAGTGTGCTCAAAATTCTCTTTGTCAACCAGAGACTGGATTAACACCATTCCAATGCATACTTGGTCGCCAGCCACCTCTGTTCCCCCGGGATGGGAACCATTGAACGTCCCAGCGGTCAATCATTGGTTTTGGGAATGCGAGAGTGTTAAAACTTAAATGTGCAAGGCTTACAATGTCATCCATTATTTTAGCTGTTATGCGGCTTGATAATGCAAACTGGTTTTGTGTTATCATATTTTACACAGTTTTGTAGCACACATAATTTTACAGTTTACTGCTAATGAATTGGAAGTCTTGCACGCTTACAGAAAATAGCTTACATCCATGTTGCAAAATAAGGTGGATAAATATGCATTGTATCAGCCTGTATGAAAACCTGTTTATTCTGTGCGTGTCTGAATTGTGAATTTTGTGAGATGGTCTGTCCATGCAAAGGCTTTGTTAACTGGAAGTGGTTGGGAGATTTCTGCTGATACTGGACATTTGAACAGGTGAACTATCCCTTTAATTGTGTTAAAAGTGACAAATTTAACACCAGTTGTTTCTTGCTGGAACATCACAAATGTGGTGTTTCCAAAAACCTCTGTTGCACTAGATCTGTCCTGTATTAGAGTCTGGCAGGTGCAGGACAACAGATTGATAAGTGTGAACTGGTGCCTTGGTTCAAAAACCTTTAGTCCTTAGCCCTTAGTAGGCAATGGTAGAAATCGGTCAGGCAGTAAAGATACAACAAATACATATTCAAGTAATTTACCAGTTTTATCATTATTATTAAACCTTTTTAAATGACAAATTACTCCTATAACATTGTAGTAATTACTGGCAATATTGTAATAGTGTCTAACCATTTTTACAATAACCTAATTGCATCTTCTTCTTCTTTTTTATCAGCAGTTGGGAAACAAGAGCAACACTTCCTCAAACCGGAGACCTTATCCCTGTAAAGCCTGACATACTTTTTTTATTTTTTATTTTTTTTAAATGGAAGAGTTTATTAAAACTTTAGACACAATTTCATAAAATCCATATGTTTTTTATGTTTTGTATCATATTTGATACAGCAGGCTTTTATGGCTCATGTAGTGTGATATAGTGAGAATATGGAGCTCAAACTTGAGGAGGAAAAAACACAGTTTTATTCAGAGGCAAAATTTTCAATTTGGTTCAGATGCTGATATTTATACTGTATGGCCAAAGAGATGAAATTCTACAATGCAATGATGATTGAGAGATGGATGAACATATAAAGTTTTTTCTGAAAAAATGTCTGGATAATCAAATAAATAAAGTTGTTTCAGTCCATTAAGTGTTCATCTTGAAATATTACTGACAATATAAAAGTTATTCTTATGTTTACTTTATAAAAATCAGTAAAGATTTCACGGCACAAGCTGAAGGTGGACGTTTGTGTAATTATACTAAAAGACCTTTTACTAGATAAAAAAAGTATGAACTATCAATCATGTAGTAAATTGTGTTTGTTTAACAGGTTTTTCAGCAGAGATTTGATGATGCTGATCATTTGGAGGCCTTAGAAATTTTTGTATCAAATATGATACAGTAGACTTATAGGATTATAGAGCAAAGCATGGGGATGTATCTTATGCAAGTGGGTCAACAGCTGCAAGCATCTAAGGTACATGCAAGCCAACAGTGACTCACACTGTATGTGTTTATCTCTTGTGCTTGTTGGTGTGAATTTTCCTCACAGTATCTTAAAAACAATGGAACAAGCATGAACATGTTTGACTCTTAATATGTATTAATGAATTTACAGCTTCATATGTGATCAGAAAACATATGATTGCTGATTAATCAACATGTTTCTAATGCTTGCCAACCATTTACAATTGCTGATAATGCTGGATTTAGGTTGGATGCAACCTTTATTCCTCCATAAAAGCAATCATTAAACCTTAACCTTAACCCTAATGAGGAAAAGGAGACCATAGACGAGGCAAAATAACTTATGTAAAGGGCCAAACCTCCAAGTCTCACTTCTGACATATGGACATCAGTGCATATGGATGCTTATGCATTTGGCAGATACTTTTATCTGAAGCAACTTACATTGCATTCAAGGTTTTTTATCAGTTCACGCATTCCCTGGGCACTGAACCCATGACTGGCCTTGCAACTCACTCATTGTTCTTGCGTGTGTGTGTGTTTGGACTTTATTATATTTTAATGCATGCATTGCAGGGCACATCAGTTCACTTTCCTGCATTTCCCTTTATTATTCATTGTTGGGTAAATGTCCATCGGCACCGCAGCACAAAGCTTAGATGTAAACGTTAAGGGTCAAAATAGCTATGGATGTTTCTGAGATTATGAAATATACAGTTCTTAGATGGAGTTTAAAATGACAAATAAGTACATTAGTAAGATAAGATCACTAGAATTGGATTTGGTGGAGGGTATAGGGGAGTCCAGTGAAAAAAAAATGGAATATTATATATATATA